>NC_079520.1:2740925-2993425 GCF_003711565.1 Takifugu flavidus | reverse complement strand
TTTGTTGACGCGCGGACGCGCTCGTCGCAGCCTAATGAAATCAAATCTGAATCGACGTCATATCGGGGTCGCCGGAATAATTTAGCATTTAAAAATTCCGAAAAGAAGCGGCGCGGCGGCATCCTCTGAAGCCCACAATTACTCAGACGGCGGCGAGTTGGATGAACTGGAATTATTTATGCTCCTCAAGACGCAATTGTAGGGATGAAGAAGAAGAAGAGGAAGTGGGGGGGGCTCAGTTCTTCTCTCGTTTAAAAGCTTCCTCGTCTTCATGGCGTCCCCCACCAGGACCGCCGAGCGTCACCCTCCTCCTGCGTAGAAATGCTTATATTTTCCACGTTTCGGAATGATTTTTCTTTATAAACTCTGTTATTCATCTCTGCCGTCCTGATTGGACGCCAGCGTTTGCCCCTTTGCCCCCCCCCCCCATCCATCTTCCACCTGAGTTAGCTAGCTAGCTGTGATCTGTCTGCAGCATTTGACAGCTACATTAGCGGCTTAGAAGAGCGGCGCTACAAACTTCCTCCTTTCTTCTGTTCCCACCTTCCTCCTCCACTCTTTCCCCCGCCGAGGTTCTCAGAGGGATTTCGCTCGTTTCTTCCGATACCTGTGCGGCTCAGAAGAGCAAATCCCCCCCCCCCCCCGAGTGTCGCGCAGACGGACCCGGAATGTTGGAGCAGCTGACAGAAGAGCGACACAGGCTGCAGATGTTCTTCTCTGACTCGATCCGACGCGTCAGCAAATTCTTAATAAACTTCCCAACTGTCACCTGCGGCTCCGCCCGGCTCGGATCCTCAGCAGCAGCGTGGATCAGACGCTTCCGCGCGTCGGCGCTTCGATCCCAGAAACGTGAGGATTCCACAGACGTCCGCCACCGACAGCGGCGAGGAAATAACTGGTCGTTTCCGTCTTTAGAGCTTCTCCGGCACAATAATTGGACGTTCCAATTGTTTTTAATCCTGCAACGGCTTTCTGGAGCCGTTGCCGCCGACAGGGGGAGTCTGTGTTCAACGGTGGAGGGGGTGGAGGGGGGTGGTGGTGGTGGGAGTGGGGGGGTAATCGGGGGGGTTCTCCGACACAGGTTTAATAAATAATACCTCCAATCAGTGACAGGATAAACGTCTCATCCGGCGATCCGCTGTCATCCTCCATCACCTCCATCGCTGTTCTTTTTAAAGCTGACTGATTCTGAGGGAGCGTCCCTCTTACTCCCCCCCCCCCCACACACACACACACACACACACACACACACACTCAGACACCCCCCCCCCCTCATCCCACATTTTCCTGCAGGCACGTTTTCAAATGTAAAATATCCCCACGGTGCCCCTCAGGCGAGCCGATTTATGGCTCCCTCTCCATCATTCAGCCGTCAGCCGTGAAACCACGACCGGCGGCGGGGGAACGACTCCGGGAGCGGCCCAGCCCGGCCCGGCCCAGCCCAGCCTGGCCCGGCCCAGCCCGGAAGTTCTGCTCTTCACCTGCGGATCGCCTGAACCGTGTTGGGGGGAAGGGATGAGAGGCGGGACGCCCCCTGCCCCCCCCCCCCCCCCCTGGGTGGGCGGAGACACCCTCCTGCTCGCTCTATTGACGTTTGCAGGATAATTATCTGTCTTGTGTGTATGTAAACAAAGTCATTAGGCCGGCGCTCTGGTTTCTGCTCCTGCTGCTAGAAGAGACGTCAGCCTTGGGAGAATATTGGCATCAGGAACACATCTGATCAATTCCCTCTTAATGACTTCTCCTCCGCCTCCTCTTCCTCGTCCCGCTGACCGACCCCCCCCCCCCCCCCACACACACACACACACACTGCCGGGGAACGGGAGGCGATGGTGGAGGGAAGCCCGACAGCCGACCCGCCCGTCCTTTAATAACGGCCCTCACCGTGGGAAATATCAGCCGCTTTCTTATGAAAATATTATCTGCAGAGTATCGTTTTTCCTTTGCTGACTGGCGATTTTCTCTGAGAAATGAGAACCTGTGTCACACACACACACACACACACACACACACACACACACACACACACACACACACACACGCAGGGAGCAAAGCATCAGCTGTAATCTGTGTCTGGAATCAGCGCCCTGCGTTGGTATTCATGGTGTCGGGGCTTTAATACCATTCCGGCTCCCCCCCATCTGCCACCCTGGACTTTCTTCCGCCGCCCGACTGTTACAGGTGTCCGTGACACAGCCGCCGGCCTCCCACAATCCTTTGCGGCGTGATGTGCGGCCCCTCCGTGAGCGGGTTCCTGCCGGTGATGCATGGAACGGCGGCTGGCTCGGGGGCTCCTGCGGCGGCTCAGGAACAGATGAGGTCGGCCGGGGGGGTCATCGGCTGATGATCATCTCCTCCCTCCCGGAGCCATTCCTCGGAACAATGACCCCCCTCCCTCCCGGTTGTACAGTGAAGAGTTACATGAATATAAACATGTAATACATTCATTTCTCCACCAGATTCCGGCCTTTTGTGTCCTTATTTCCAAACGGGAGCAGCTTTAACGAGGAACGCCGGCGCCGAGAATCAACAGGCGGAGTTTTAATTGGGCGCCGCTCAGGTTTCCTCACTTCCTTAATTCTCCCTGATCTTTGCGCCTCCATAATTAGCGTGTGGCCTTTATTAAGGCTTTATTATCTTTGTCTCACCTAGTGGCTGTAAAGACGGGGGGGGGTGGGGGGGGGGAGTGTTCCGAGGAAGTTTGAGAAGAAGGAAAAACTTTACCGGTTGTCTGATGAGGCGGCGGCCCCACCCGGCGCCGGCTGACGAGCCCACTTTTGGGAAGGGTGGGTCTGAATCCCGGAGACCTAAAGTCACGTTGGAAGGTGATTAGTGTGAAATGAGTGAAAGTGAGGTAACGAGGGCAGATGAGTCGATCAGGCTAAATGGATCAGCGCTCTTTGGCGGCGTGTTGTCCTGGCTAATCAAACGCTGGTCAGCTGTTGCCCACGGTTTCATTTCACGCCTCCAACGATCATCTCGGAGCTTCGGCGCCCCCCCCACACACACAACACACACACACACGCCCGGCTTTCATTTCAAACCCGCGTAACCTCCGTTTTAACCCTCCTAATCACAGCGCCTGTCTCCCCGTTTAACGTATGCGAGGAGGAGTTTGATCATGGTTTTAAACAGCGAGGGACTATTTTGATCCGGGGAGGAGACGCTGGTCGTGCTTTTCCCGCCGACGTCCTTTCATCTGCAGAGCCTGGAATACGTCAAAGAAGTGAGAATTAAAAGATGGAAGTGCGACAGAAGTCGGAGAAGCTGATAACAGAACGCCAACGACTCTGTTCCACCTTTCAGGTTTCCAAAGTGCTCCGTTGAGGCGTTCCGGCACTGTTTTCAGCCCCCCCAGGTCCCATTTCCTGGTCCCCCAAGCTTGTGTGGGGCCTCCTGCTGCCTGTTCTCCTGCAGCCATAAAGAACAGCGTGTGTTCCATTCATCCTAATAAGAACCTGCCACGGCAACGCTCAAATCCAGAGGTAATGACAGCCCGGCCGGATCTGCTGTTATATATGTACGGAACGCTCATTTATCCCACTTTACGGGTTATTTTCCATATAAATCCTGCTGTATAATCACACAACCAAACTGCCCCTCCTACTAGTCCAGCGTCCCGTCTCAATGTCGGCCCCACGGCCCGTCTGGAGCCACGCCCGGAACATTTCCATTCACCCCCCAGGACCTGCTGCACATTCAGGTTAGCATGAGACAGGCCTGCCGGGGACTCCAGGCGACCCGGTCAGGCGGGCCGGTCCATTCAGGGTAATTTCCTGTGTAAATTATCGTCCATATTTCACCAGAGGTGTCTGAAATTAGTCCCGTTAGCGGCGACATCAGTTCTCCCAGCGACGCTCCTACCTGGAACGCTCCACTTTTACTCCCTCAACCCCAGCGTGGCCTTGGCTCCGGGTCTGAACCCCACAGGAGCGCCAGGTCGGACCCGCCGATGTCCGATCCCTGTCCGCGACATCCAGATCAATATAGGTGGAAATATGGGACCGTTTGGCAGCGGTTTGAAGGGTCGGAAGCCCGAACTCCCGGTTTCCTCGGCAGGCTGGGAAACACAAACTGGCTTAAAAGAACAAATTCTTTCGTTTGCCGAACCTGATTAAAAATTCCCCGCAGACAGGCGGGAATCTGGGAAGCCTAAGCGTGTTTTATTAAGAGCATTAAGTGTCTTTTATGCTGCTGCGCTAACGCGGCTAATCTAAAGTAAGTAGCCGTCGTTAGCAAATCAATCATCCCATCAATCCCTGTTTCAATTAGCTGGCTAATTGGGCTTCACATTCACAGCAGGGGGCGGCACAAGGTACCCTCTCAGGTTCTTTGGAGCCTTCCACCATAGATTTTAGCAACAGAGCGTCCCGTCAGCTCCCGTTAGCGAGGACGTCCTGCTCTTGTTCCGGGCTGTGTCCTCAGGAACGCCGCTGGCGGCTCGTGTTTGGTTATAAGGACGATTCCGTTTTTATTCCGTGTCTTTATTACAGCAGCTGTAATTGATGGCGGAGCTAATGCTAACGGCGGAGCGTACCATTGTGGTGTCTGTGCGGGGGGAGCCCGACCCGGTATTATCGTACTCCTGAGGGACAAACGTGCGTCCTCGTCCTCAATCCTCCCTCTGACGGTGAAAAAAGGCGGCGCCTTCACGCCACAAACGTCTCGTCTTGGTTTCCTGCGCTGAGACGGGAAAACAGGACGTCCGACTAAACATTCCAACTGCTGCGTCTCCAAAAATCTGCGTTTCACACGGAACCATTTTAGCTGCCACAGAAAATCTACTTTAGATCTTCTGATCAAAAATATCAAAATAAACCGAGCAGAGACCCTGGGGGGGGGGGGGGTTCATTTGTTTCATTTTCTTGTGTTCCAACTGATAAAATCACCTTGTGAAGCCGTTTCTGGCGTCTGTTGATCAGAGGACTCCTCCTCTCTCCTCTCTCCTCTCCTCTCTCCTCCTCTCTCCTCTCTCCTCTCCTCTCCTCTCCTCTCCTCTCCTCCTCTCCTCTCCTCTCCTCTCCTCTCCTCTCCTCCTCTCCTCTCCTCCTCTCTCCTCCCCTCCTCTCCTCTCTCCTCCTCTCTGCTCACGTCCCCGTTCAGCATCCCCAGAACCTGAAGCCTTCCCAGCGCATCAATACATCCCAGAATACTCTAAACATCCCTCCAAACACGGGACCAAAGTCCATTTACTCCGTCAATATTTATCCAGCTCCCGCTTCCTCGACACATCTCCGACAGTGTGGCTGCAGAGTACAAATGTTTAGCGGATGCTCGGTTTTGGGCTAATGCGGAGCGGCTAACCTGAGCGGCTAACCTGCTCGGCTAATCTGAGCGGCTAACCTGCTCGGCTAATGCGGAGCGGCTAACCTGAGCAGCTAACCTGAGCGGCTAACCTGAGCCGCTAACCTGAGCTGTGACCTCGCAGCCTCTCGTAACAGTTCTGCTCCGCCTGGTTCTGGGGGGAACCTGCAGGACAGAACACAGAGTTCAGTCAGTCCTGAACTCAACCCTCTCAGCAGCCGTGTCCCCCCCGAACCTCCCCGAGGTCCAACTTCCCAATGCACAAGCTGCAGCCTCACTGAACACCGGCTGCGGTCCGGCGTTGGCGCCGTCCTCCTCCTCAGTTGAACCCTTTCAGAGCCGGTCGGTGTTGCCGGGCCTGAAGGAACATAGTCAGACCTTCAGAAACTCCTCGCAGGTCCGTCCCAGCTGTTGAAGCACCGCTTGAGTTCCGGAACGACAGCAGGAGGTCACATCAGGCTTTTAATCAAAGCTGGAATCCCGCGGTCGCGCCGACAACATAAGACCGCGCGTCACTCATCGGCGCCGCGGCCCCGTCACCTCCCGGTGGCGGTGGCAGTTTAAAAGCTCCAGGATTAGAAGCATTCTTTCCTCTGACGTTCCCCCCCCCACGCTGAGCTGACGGGTCGGCCTTCCCACCTCGCCTCCCTTATTAGACAGCAGCTAGCATTAGCAACGCCCACTAGCGGCTACAGACTTTTAGCCACCTGCCTGGACCAACGCGCTTCAACTAGCCAGGCTAGTAGCTCGTTAGCTGTGACCCAGTTGGGTGTATCCAGGTTTCCACATCCGGGGGGGTGGGCGTCTCGGGTCGTGTTCCAGTTCTGAGCCCTTTCCAGTGGGGGACGGGGTCACGCAGGACGTTGGGCTGACCCCGATCGTTGGCCGGGGGTTTGTTCCGGCCCCAAACAACCCGACCTTCAGCTGCTTCTCCTCCAGAACCCCGAGAACGGCGAGAATTGGCGCCGTGCTTTTATCTGTCAGAGTGCTGAGTCGGCGTCCCCCCCCCCCCCCCCCCCCGTCGCCTTTACTGGCAGCAGATGGCTGCTGGTCCGTCCCGGGTTTATTAAACACCTGCAGCACCCAGACAATAAGTCCGAGTATTAATGGGGGGGGGGGGGGCGCCATATGCCACCGCAGAGACCCGGGCCGTGTTTGAAGAGGCCGTAATCTGACGGAGGCACAGGAGAAGCTGTTATGAGCAGCTCGTTAAAGTGGGGGGGGGCAGGATAACGGCTCCTGCGTGCCAGACTGGAGCGGAGCTCATCGGCTCCTCTGGTTATCGGCTGAAACCCGGTCAGGATTCAGGACGGAACCGTCTCAGCGAGGACTCAGACTGTCTCCTCCTCTTCACTCTACCCCCCCTTCCCTCTTTTCATCCCCCCCCCCCAACTTTGAAAGCCGCCAGTCAAACGCTAACATCCCAGCCGCCCTCGGCGGCCTCCTTCACCCCGCCGGCCCGGTTCTGACAGCCCGCGCTGTTTCGTTCCCAGGACAAGCAGAGGTGCCTGACATTCGGCCGCGGCGCTGATGGGCAGCGACACGATGCGAGCTGACGGAAACACGGGAGCAGAGGAGGGCGGCCAGGATGTCCTTTGCCTGGAGACCTCTCGGAACGGCCCCAGAGGTCCCCCGAGGTCGCCCTCGCTCTCAAACTTCGGAGCGGAGCCGGCGCCACAGCCGCACGCTAGCATCTGCTGCGTCCACGTCCCCTGAAATAGCGAACGCCGCGTCGGTTAGCGTCGGTTAGCGTCGGTTAGCGATGGTTAGCCTCCCCGGCTGTCGCCGCTATGATGAACTGCCTTCAAGCTCATGAATTCCCTGGGTGGAGCCATAAATAACCAATAGCTGCCTCACTTTCGCCAGCACCGTTAGCAAAGTGCCGCGGTTAAAAATTAGCAGGACGCCGCCAGCTGCCGGAGCCGGGTCGGCCCAGTAGAGGCGCCTTTTCCTTTTATTCCCGACGGACCCGCCCACGCGTCTGGATCCGAGATCAGATCTGAGATCAGATCTGGGCGGCAGGAACGTCGACGCAGCCGCAGCTTCTCCTGTTAGCGAACGTGTGACGACGCTGCGAGTATTTTTACATCACAAAGACAAATATCAAAGGCGCTCTCGTGTCCTTTAATAACGGAAGGAGCGCCTCCTCGTTTGGGTCGTTACAGCCGGCTGCTCTCAGAAACAGAGAAAAAGGAGCTTTTCAGGCGAACGTCAAGGCGCTCTCATGTTCTCTACTGGAACGTGTAAAAATAGACGTGGGGAACAAAGATGAGCAACCGGTGGAGCCTGAGAGTGTGTGTGTGTGTGTGTGTGTGTGTGTGTGTGTGTGTGTGTGTGTGTGTGTGTGGTGTGTGTGTGTGTGTGCGTCACCGTCAACACCACGGCTGCTCCGGCTCCCAGCGGAGCTGAACGTTTTCTGATGTGTAGATTATTATTTTCATCTACTTCTGTTTTCCGGATAAAAGTTGGGCTTATGTTAATTGTGTGTGTGTGTGTGTGTGTGTTTGGGTGGGGGGGGAGTGACGCGGTTCATTAAGCTCTCGTCTGCCCCCCCCCCCACCTCCACCCAACTTTAGGAAAACACACACGCCGGCTCGATGTTTGTCCCTAAAATTTCCCGGCTGACGACGAGCAGCTTTGCTAGCTTTAGCATGTTTGGCTAAAGTCAAGAGAGTGTCCTTGTTCCTCCAGAGAGGATGAGCCGGTGCTCCTGGCTCCACACCCTTCCCCGGAGGATCCAGAAGAATCCCAGTGGTGACTGTCCGAGGTGGAGAAACCAGCCGGAGACGGGAATTTGTCCCTTTCCTTCCTTTGCTTAGCCTCTCTGTGACCTTTGACCCCCGCTCCTCCTCGCTGGTTCCCAACGTTGCTCCGTGTTCTGAGTCAGCAGCTAATAGCAGTTAACAGCTAACATGGCGCCGAGAGGTTCCTGCACGCAGATAATTGTGCCACACAACGGGAACGGTGAATGATTCATAACGTCATCCGGAACACGCCGCCGGCGGCGCCGCTCCCGGCCTCCATCCCTCCTCCGTAATTACGGACCGGTTTCCATCCGAAGCCACAGCGGGGCGGAACTTTGTCTTCCCGCGTGTAAATAAAGCGCCCGGTGATTATCCCCGCGCGTCGCGTCCAGGATGGATGTGGCCGACGCTTTAATGATGTCACACGCCGTTACCAAGGAGAAAACCATTTTTCCCGCCGCTCCGTGAACATTTACAGTGGATCTTCGTCCTTGGGGGGGGCGTCTGATTGGTTGCCGGGCTCTTATTTCCCGCCTGTTTAGCGGTCCTAACTGCCATCTTGAACGCGACGGGACTCTCGGTGACTCGCTTTGTTCTGATGGAATAAAAAATGGCCGACTGCGTCCCGCACGCGCCCCCCCCCCGGCTGCACGTGCGCGCCTCCTGCCGCAGCTGTGATGTGATAATAAATCAGAAGTTACTCCGGGCCGGGACATCGGACTCCGACACTCCACAGAGACGTTGTAGCGGCGCTCTGCTTTCACCGGGGGGGGGGAGATTTTATCGCTTCCTGCGCTGGTCAGTGATCTAAACTCTGTCTGAGGGGCCCATTCCTCACTCCCGTCTCCCCTCGTAACAGCAGAGGCCACCGGATTTCCTCTCATTCCGGAGGTTCCCTGCGTAAAATCGTTAGCCAACCTGAGCGGCTAAATAGCAGGTGTGCGCTCTCGATAGTGGAGCGGCGGGGTTGTGGGGGGGGCGCCGCCGCTCCAGATGCATAATTTGAGGAGCGGCTGAGCTCAACCAACCCTGCACCCGTGCAGCTGCTCCACGCTCATTAGCCGCTAAAGTTAAGTTTTAAAACTTAGCAGCTAAAAGACGCGGCGGCGGGCGCCGCTCCTCGCTTTGGTTATTCGACTGACCTTGCAATCACGCGCTGATGGGTCATCGTAACAAGCACCCGCGCTAACGCGGCTCGCGCTAGCGCACTTGTGCTGTAGTGTTCTCGTGGAAGCGCCCGGCGAGGAAAATTGCTACAAAAATTGGACCGTTCGAAAACGAAGCTGACGTCAGCGTCCGAGCCGAGGCTAGCACGGGGAGAAGGTCGCGCGAGCGCCTCCTCTTTTCCGGAAATCCTCCCTGGTGGCGGCGGCGTTCAAAGCCGCTCTGAGCCTTGCTAGCGCGCGCGGCGGCTTTGAGGCTAATTACACGCCACGGGCGGTGGCACAATCAAAAGATCCCAAGGACACTTCTCATTTTCAACGAGGTTAGCGAATGAGGTCGCGCCTGTGATGGGCTAATGTAGCTCTCTTCATAAAGATCACCTTCACAGTTTATAGGAGCAGCCTTGAGGGAAAAGGCCAGCCGGAGTCAGCAGCTCCGAGGCTCTCCGGGGCGGCCCGGTGAACGGGCGCCCTTCATTTCCAGGCTGCATGACCTTTTTAAAACACAATCACGGGCGCGGAGCGGGCGGCCGCCTCCCCGCCGCCTGCCCCCATTCCATCACGGCGGCCTCAGAGGCCTCCGTCACAGTCCGGACGTGGCGGTCGGAGTGTGTGCCGGCAGGATTCCTGGTCCACTCGCTTTTCCCGTTCGCCGTCCACGCCGGCGCGCCACCGCCGCGAGACAATAAACTTCGCGGGGCTCCTCGGCGGCGGCGAGCAGACAGCACTCCAGCTGTTTTTCCTCCGCGTTTCGCCGCAAATGAATTCATTTACTGCTCCGTTTGCTGCTTTATCCGTTTTACGGGAATTCCTGGGATATTAAAGGGGCGGCGGCCATCATTCTTCTGCATTATTACGCCTCTAAAGTCACCTGCGCCTGCTGGGAGGAGGCGCTCCGCACCACTTTTATGTCCGTTGTGCCGTAATTTGTCTTCATGTTTCCTGAAGACTTCGCATGAGGGACTTTATCGCCCAGATGTTAGCTCCTGGTTAGCCGCGCTGCCCCGCCCCCTCCGTCACTGACCTTTCGTGGGATACGAGAGGAGCGGCACCGTCGTTTATACCAGCAGCGACTGAATTAGCCAAGACGTTTGTGCTCAATCAGGCTAATTTACAGTCATTTGCCCGTCGCGCCCTCCGAATTAGGAAGGTTCAAAGGTCAAAGGTTAAACGAGCTCTCGATTCCGTTTCCTCCGAACCCTCAAACGCACCCGTCGCGCGTCACGGTCGCGACCGCCGTTGATGAAAAGGCCAGAGGTCGGACGCGGTGGCTATGGGAGATTAGCAGCTCGTTACGCCCAGGAGCCGCCGCCCATAACGCCGCGGAGCTGTCGGGAATAAAGCGAGTGGTGCACGAGCGGGACGCTCGCGGCGTGCGCGCTCACAGCAGAAATGAAGGCGGTAATTCCCCCACCTGGGATGACTAATTCCCTCCTATAAAACGCAGCCCCGGAATGAGAAAATTCCTAATTTGTCCTCCCACCTGCAACGCCGGCCTCCTTCTGGATGAAATAAGGCGGCGCCGGCGCTCCCCGTGAATCAATAGCTGGTTATTCACGGCAGCCGGGACCCGGCTGTGAGCGCGTCCAGTTAATTAGAGCGAGGAGACGGCGGCGGGAGCGGCGCACCTGTTCACCGCGCGTCCTCTTGCTAACGCTAACGCTAAGATTAACGATTTTTGCTACTGGGACCTGGATTTAAAGGGATGTTTTTTGGAATAAAAACCACGGACAGACAGGTCAGGTGCTCCGTCATTCCGGGCTCCGTCATTCCGGCTGTAATTATCTGCTGCTCCCGCTTTCACAGTGGGATTCTAAATCCTCCGCCGCGCATCAATATTCTACAGCTACCCGCCTGCGGCCAGATCCCGTGTGGTCACGTGGTGGATCTCCTCTCCGGAGATTCAGATTTTACCTGGTTCACTCCGGGTCACAGCCAGAGTGTTTGATGTTCCGGCGTTCCGGCCGCATCGTTAAACATCTCAAGGTTAAATTCTGCTGACTCAGTATCGCCGCCACCACAGGTTTAACGATGATTTTAACCTTTTTTCTGCGTGTGTGTGTGTGTGTGTGTGTGTGAGGTCATTGGTTGATTGGATGTTTCCTTTGTTGCTTTGTTCTTTGGAGGCCACGCCCTCTCTCACTGAACTCCACCGTCCCCGACGCACTACCGGGAAACCTGGGACGCACTTGGCAGTTAGCGTTTAGTTAGCGTATTAGTTAGCGTTTAGTTAGCTAGTCGGAACAGTAACACCTCCTGACACAAGAGACAGCTACTGTTAGCAACTAGCAGCATGCTAACAGCACTATTGTCTGCTTTAGAAGCTGGACCAGACGTGTGGAAGCAGATAAAGTTGAATCTACTGGAGTTCCGAGAGGTCCGAACCTCCGCAGAAACCTTCGCTAACCTTTTGGACCGATAGTGGACAGTTGATTTTCTCAAAATCTTCCTCCACTTTATTGTTTTTAGTAAAAGGAAGTTAATTAAATGAAAAGCGCTCTCTGAATTTTGTCGAAGGCAAACATGAACGCGACGTCTTGATTTGCAGGTTTTTGATCAAATATTCCCGAACCTTTGGCACTTTATCAGAGGGCCTCGCTGCTCACAGACGTCCACGAGTTTTTTAAAAACTGGGAAAATTGACAGAGCTGAGTTTTCCGCCACTTAAATATTTAATCACAGGCGTCGCTTCAAACACACAGTTTGCTTGAGTCACAACCGTTCCTGGACGTAGCATGGAGAGGCCTTTTATCCACCTAGCATGCTAACTGCGCTACGGCCTCGCTGCTTAGGTGGAGAGAAGGAGGACGGTCTGAGATCCGGCTGAACTTCCAGGCGGAATACTTCAGAACCAGTCAGGCGTGCTGGTTCCGCCCATCAAACCCGCCTCGCCAGCAAAGAAAGCTTCTGCCGATGCCGAATCGGCGTCTGCGAGTCGCGCGGCCGTTTAAAAACGGGTTTTTACAGCAATGCGAGCACCTGCAACACAACGGGAATTTCACAATTTCATCAATCAGCTGCTGGAGAGAGGAGCGTTGTGAGCGTTCTGGGCCCGGCGTTGGCAGCAGGAGAACGGAGTCGATATTCCATTAGACAGACTGATGCTAACAATCAACCGCTTCCTCCTTAATTTCGCTGTTTGGCAGCGCACCTCCGACCAGATGTTCCCTCAACTTTCTACCTTTGATTAGCGAGGACTGAATCTGTTGTTTGCTGCTCTGGGTTCAGATAATCGAATCTAATCGCTATGCTAAATGCTAGATAAAGCTAGCTGACCGGCTAGATCCTCCACATTATTGTGCTAAATCACACACCCCCTCCGCCGCACCGCTTTGGTGCCTCATTCCAATTTCTCATTAATTCTGACTTGATTGCTAAAGGCGTGAACTACAGCAGATGCTATTGATGAATTAGCTAGCAGCTGGTAGTGTTGCCATAGCTGTCGCCTAACAGAACGCCAAGGGCTTTTTGAAGGGCTCTAGATGATCGATCTTCAAACCCGGACCTGATTTGTGCTGGATGTAATCAGGCTTTTCTGTTTTTACACGTCTGTCCCGGTTGCTAGCGGCTAACCTCTCCCGTCAGCGCCGAGATTAGCGTTCCCCACCTCTCCGCTGACGTCCCTCCCCGTCATCCCCGGCGACCTGATCCCCGTTCCCGACCCTCATTAGTCACCCAGCACGTTCCGCCGCATCTTTGTCACGTCATCCATTGCGCCGGCCGGCTCCGCTGTTCCTGCCAACGTCTTTCAGAACTTCTAATGATCCTCACTCAGGTCGTCCTCGCTCGGGTTCACAGACTTTACAGGGAGGCTCAAAGGCGGACAAACGCACCCACGAGTAATCCAGTTAATTATTGTTCTGACTTGGTAATTCTCACGCTTTCATCTACAGTGAAGCCATGTTGGTCCCGATTTCTTCCGTGTTTGAGTCCTAATTCCCCCTCAGTGGGCTTAGCACGGGTTTTTCCCCATTTATTCAGCATCTCTTTTGATGAGCACGAGCGTTGCTGATGGGGCAGCGCACATTTCCATATCCCTCCCAGTTTAATTTGGAAATAAAGAATGGCTGCACGCTTCGCTAATGGTCTTATCGTAAATCTGCGGACGCGCTGTCCGACCGTAGCATCTAAGATTCCATTTGCAATTCCCCACCGCTCGGGCCCTGCTGAGCTGACACACTTTCACTGCTGCTAATGAAAAGCAGAAATTAGGTCCTGCACGGCGGCGGGATCGCACCGATAAACTCTTGATGTTATCACGTGTCGGAACTCTTGAGAGGAGGTTGTTGTCAGTATTGAACCTGCGACCTCCAGAACATCAGCAGCACCACTGGAATCATTTGTTCCGCTTCATTCAGCCCTAAAATAGCTAATTACACACATATGCAATCAAATAACTAAGTGAGGCATCCCCCCCGGCACTGCGTTAGGCCCCCTACAGGTTTATATTTTTAGCCGTGGAGTAAATGACTCTGGTTTCCGATTGGGGGAATTTTGTTTTTCTCACACATGATCCCAGAAGAAGAAAAGCAGAGTTTTTATCCTTTTTAACTGTTTACGCTGAAGCTCTGGGGAGGGAATCCCGCCGGAATCTGGAGGTCTTCCTCGTTTATTATTAAATTTCCCCCCAACCTTTGCGAAAGAATTAAAACGAATCAACCCGCGCGATCCCTTCGCGGAGAGGCTTACCTGGGATTTGCAAAAGGCAAATCAAAAGTTTGAGACATAATAGCGTCTGCGCTGGGAGGCCCTCGGGATCAGCTGCTCCCAAATCAGTTTGCAACACTTTGATCGCGTGAGGAGATGAACCGGTGGTGCAGTCAGAGGATCGAGCCTCAAATGCTTCAGTTTGTAGAGACAACAGAGAATTCGGAGACGATTGTTTGCCTGAGCTAACGGAGGGTGCTGCCGAGTCAGCAGAATTCAGGCCGCGATGAAAAGCTTGGTTTATTTGGCGTCTCTGCCCCCCCCCAGCAGCAGTTGCCTGTCAGGGTTAGCATGGGTAGCGCGTTCAGGTTAGCGCGTTTAGCAGCTTTAGCGTAGCTGCTGTTGTTATTACAGGCCATCCTTGAGTCATCCAATAACGGGTCAGAGAAGCAGGTAACGCGAGGCGGAGCCGTGCAGACGACCACGCGGCGGCATTAAAGGCTGGATTCTCTGGAGGGTTGCAGGAAATAACAGCTTTTTCAGGGTTCTTCATCTGTACCTTCATCCGTTCACCGCAGGTTTAAAAACACCGACCTGATGAGGGTCGACTCCACTCCGGCTCGGCCTTTGCTGACCTTGGTATGTGCGATATTAGCGCCACATCAGCGGCGCCTATAATGAGCCGAAGGGGCCCCGGTCTGATGATGAATAGCGCTCGGTGCTCACCAGGCTCAGCCATTAGGTGTAAAACACACAGGGGAGCGCAAAAGAAAGCTCAGCTTCCAGCTCATTTGCTGGGGCTTTAGGTGGTTCTCACGCCCGGCTGTGCCCTGTTACCTTCTGATTTATTCCAACCTTCAAGCCCAGCCTGGACCTCGGCATGCTCGGCGCCTCCGACAGGTGTCAGACCCGAGCGAACGAACAGTAACTGAAACCCCAGAGCGACGCTGTTTGGCGGTCTTATTTAGCTCTGCTGCCTTTTTTCTTAGCACAGGTGTTTGAATGGCGACCAGAGAGGATCAAACTCCTCCTTCAGGCCGACCAGATAACGGCAGGAGTCTTCAAAAAAAAAGGGAATCTTTGGGAATCACGGTAGACTAAGCTGACTCCTGACCTCAGGTCGACCTTCTCACCTTCAGCAGCAACAGGTTAAACACGAAGGTCGGTGTTAGGGAAGGGGACTCGTTTGAATCCTCGAGTTCCTCTCATCCTCGTCTGCTCCATTGTTGCGGCACCTCGTGGAGCCACCCGCGGTGACAACGGCCCGGCGGAGCGATACGATCTACCCGCTCCTCTGTGCGAGTCCTCGATAAGCCGTTTGCGCGGGTCAGCTGACAGATGCGAGACCGATGATTCTGTCGGACCGGTCTGTCAGCTGAACGGTTCTTGTTGGGGTACCAGGCAGAAGAAAAAGGCCGTTATTGCCTCGTAAACGTCTCTGTCTCAGTGGTTTTACAGAGGGCACTTTAAATTCACGCCATTGTGCTGCAACCTACAGCTGAATTAAACAGGTCTTCTGTGTTTACCCTGACGGAGAATTCCCTCTTCTGATCCAAGGACGGACCTGTCAGCAGAGAGAAAAATCAAAGATGCGTTTTACGGAGAAATCTGGCCCAAATCGATCAGGCTGAACCGAAACACCAGGAGGAGAAACCTCCCACGGCTTTTTCAGGTTGGGTTTACACGGCCCAAGCTGGGAAGCACAAAAAGCAGCAGCACCGTCCTGTTTTTATGCCAGCCTCAGCGAGGCGGCCACATGAACAAAATATCTAGTAGCAATCGATGGGTATTGATCAAACCCACCAAATGCTTTTATTTCTGGGCGCTGCGCTGAAAAACTGAACAGTAATGTGTCGTTAATGGAGAAGGAAAGGGGGTAAAATCGGATCCTTTGCTGTAGGATGCTGCTTTATGTTGCCCCTGACCTCCCTGAACTCTATTAACAAACAGGAAACACAGGAGAACATCCTTCCAAGGCTTATTGGTCCGTTTGGCTGGATCGGATTTTGACAGACAATAGTGAATTCACCTCATAAAAATAAATCTCAATGAATCTGCTTTTATTGGACACATGAGTCCGGATACCCGGTTGGCCAAGACATGTGTTATGTAAGGTAGCCGTTAGCATGTTTGTTCCTATGACTGCTGAGACAGAAAATAGATGGCTGGAATTCTTACAAGATCTGGTGGAATGTTGTTTGGCACCATAGCAGATTTCCATAGCAGCAGGCAGGAAGTCATGATAATGGCTATTATTGGATATTATTTACGCCAGATAGTGGAGCGGGACCTGTTTGTACTACCGCGGGGGGTGGG
The DNA here is from genome assembly GCF_003711565.1 of Takifugu flavidus. Lineage (NCBI taxonomy): Eukaryota > Metazoa > Chordata > Actinopteri > Tetraodontiformes > Tetraodontidae > Takifugu > Takifugu flavidus. Next base: position 2,977,251 of record NC_079520.1, on the reverse strand, counting down.
GGGTGTAGTTGCGTCAACACCTCGCAGGTGTTGTTAACAGAGATGAGCCGACTGCTGTGAGTGGGAGTACGACAACTGCGTCTCCCTTTCCCAGTTAAAACACTCCACCCTTCAAATCTATGTGGAATCCAACCGTTCCTTTGAGTTTGTATCGGCAGTTCCGCCCGGTTCTCCGCAGCGGTTCCTCAAAGGAGGCGAAGCAGCGGTCGGTAACACAGCAGCTCTCTGGAAACAAGCGCAACAATCGGGAGGGAAACTGAGCCATTGATGTCGCGGAATATTTTCCCTCCTCCTACCTTCAAAGAGTGGTTGGAATTAACATCTCCCAAGCGTCTGTTGATGCCGTCTCGGCCAATCCACTCCGCGCCTTTGATGCATTTTAGAGCTGGGTTCACTTAGCCTGTACAGGGGTGTCAAATTAACAAAGAGGCGTTTCAAATAGGAGGTGTAGCTACGTAAATCAATCCGGCAGCCGAGATATTAGATCAGCGGCGTAACCGCCGAATGGTGCACGGTGAGAGCAGCATGAAATTAGATTTCTGGGAGGCGGCACCGGTGAAAGTGAGTGACTTCAGTCACGGGGAAACACGGAGAGAGCTTACCTGACAGCACGGCTCTTCGGGCTTCGAGGGCCGACAGCTTCCAAGCAGGAAGCAGACGCCTACAAAACCGATGAGGTCCAAAATGGCGGGATTCGTGGTTTTACCCCCACTACCATGGGAGGGAGAGGAAGCCGGTCATGAGATCCGAACTCCTCAAGGACTCCTGCTGCTGTGGAGGATTCCTGGTGATCCCTAGATATCCCGAGTGTTTATCTGTTGGTTCCCTTCTAAATAAATATTGGCTCGTGTCGAACACGGCATCTTTTCATTAGACCTCGGTTGTGTGACGAAAGGGATGTTTTTCTTCCTGGGTTTGAATGATCCGGCTGCGGTCGATGTTATCTTCCAGCACCCCGTTGTTCCGACTTGACCGCAGCCTGTAAATTAATTGGAGGCCTGTTGCTGGCGCTTATGAAGTGAAAAGCTTTGCCACCCGAAGGTTAAGCAAGCGGCGCCGAGTCGTGTTTATGATGCCGGCAGACATTCATTTGCTGCCGGATTCATATTGAACATGTTATCAGAAACCTGGCGGGCGAGTCGGCGCCGAGACAAAACAAGCTGATTTAATTCCGTTTGGCAGGAGGTGTCGGGTTCTGCTGCCCGCCGACGGTTGTCTGGCTGGTGAATCTCTGATGTCAGGGGGTCTCATTCTCACACCTGCACAAGGATTCTTATCTGCTCTGCTTCCATTAGTGCCCCCGATGCAGAACGGGAATCATTTTCTGGCTTTGAAAAAGGACGTTAACGTGGCCGTTGTTTTCCCGCCAAAACTGTCTTGATTTGGTTCACAGCTGAAAGTTGGTGCCCATGAGTTTGGTGGTGCTAAACAGGATTTTTGGAAATGGGATGTGGATTTGGTGTGGGGAGGCAGACGTCTTTCAGATAAGGCGGACTTTTTCAGTACTTGCAGTTCCCGTTCTCGCCCCTAGACGCCGCCACCAGAGCGTAGCGGCTGAAGCTAAAGCAGCTACATAATTAAACTAATTCTGTTGCTTATTCATGAGTCAATGCTCGAACGTCGAGGCTGCTTCCATTTTAATTCCCGGTTGAATTTATGAAAAAATTATGAAAAGAGGTCAGAACTTCTGCAAAGTTTGGACTTCAATGAAAAACTCCCGAGTTCTCTGCAGGATAAGATTCTACTGAAGTCGAGAGAAGAGAAGAGGCAGAAATCAGTCGATTCAAGCCAGTTCAGATGGGAACCATCAAGCTGTTCCTCAACTGTTCCTCCCAACTCCTGGACCCACTGGACTCCCTGGACCCCTGGAGCCCTGGACTCCCTGGACCCTGGACCCTGGACCCCCTGGGACACCCCCACCCCCCTCATCCATAGTGTTAGAATCATTCCCGACCGAGGCTGCCGTGAGAAGCGGAAAGAATATTTTCGCGGTTGTTTTTTGGTCCTGACGAGTCTTTGATTGCTTCGGGATACATATCCAAGGAAGGCCCCACAGCAACCCAGGAACCGCCCCCAGCGCCCCCCCCTCCACCACCACCACCACAGTCAGACAGCAGCCTTATCGTATTCCCGAGACCCGGCGATCAAACATTCCCACCGGGCAGGAATAACAGTCGGCGGTTGTATGATTATAACGCAACCGATTGCATCACTTGCGTCATCCGATCTCAGCGTACGCTCAACGCCACTCCGCAAAGTTCTTGGGGGCCCCAGCTCAGCGCAGGAGGCCTGGGCCCGACTCCAGATCCAAACCTTCACCCTCTCTGTGCTGCCGAGGCGAGCCGCACCTCCTCCTGGCACATTAGCATCGACGGTGTGGGGAGACGCGCAGGAATCGGGGGAAGTTTGGCAACTGCTGTTGGAAATCAAGGAACTATTCCGGAAGCACGGGTCTGTAAAAGACCCCCCAGGTGGAGGCGTTAGCACTATTTAGGATGCATCTTCCTGCTCGGGCCGGCGAGGACGCCGTGTGGCGCTGATGGATTGCTTCCCTTCCCCCAGCCGACTGGGGGACTGTTGAAAATGGGTTTGGAATGAACAGAAATCTTTCTCGGGGCACCTCTGGGACCAAATGGATCCTCTATATTTTCCAAAGCAACAACGAAACGGCGGCGGAGGAGCGACGGCGGCGTTTGGTACCGAAGCTGCAACGACCGGGCGCATGTTTGCATCCGACCAGGTCAGCGCCAAAGTTTAATGGGCCTCTGCAGCCACCAGAACAGGGATAACAAATCGCACAGCCGACAGGCAGCAGTGAAAAACAAGACCATAATAATGCTCCAATTAACAGGCCAGCCAGCGTGCACATTACTCCCATTACTCCCATTACTCCCATTACTCCCATTACCATTTGTTTAAATCGCTCTCCGACCTTTGCACGTATTTATTACGTATTTACTGTGTTCTTCCTCTTTGGTGCTGCAGGAGGTCCAGATGATGAGCAGCCCCCCCCCACACACACACACATACACACACACACACACACACACACACACACACACACATCAGAAACGCTGCCTCCAGCGTCGGACCTGTTCACACGTCGCGCTGTTATTTAATTGCGAGGGAATTATGACATTTGTAACGTAATTCTGGTTAAAGCTGATTAAAACATGTAAACAGATGTTTGTTTATTCGTTCGGATCACCTGAAGCTGCTGTGCACCATGTTTTTAGTAGTTGCTGCCTCCTTTAGGGGCTTCTGCACGCTCACACTGTGCCCACCTGCGTGTGTGTGTGTGTGGTGTGTGTGTGTGCGTTTGTGTGTGTTTGTGTGTTTGCTCTTGTAGATATTACACATTGAATACCAAAATATTTATTATACTAACAAAGTGAGGACACATGTTTTTAAGGTTTGCGTTTAGGTCAGGGGTCAGGGGGTCAGGGGGTCAGGGGGTTATTTGGACTGTTAGGGAAAGGAGCTGGGAAGTGTAATACGTCTAGTCCTCACAGGGATAGAAGTAAGTGTGTGTGTGTGTGTGTGTGTGTGTGTGTGCGTGTGTGTGTGTGTGTGTGTTGCATTAATATTGGGGCAGCCGCTGTCATCCACCACCCTACAGGCCCCCACCAGCACCATAGATTTCCAGTCGTGTGACATTAACCTCAGACTGTCACTAAAGAACCCCCCACACACACACACACCACATACACACACACACATACACCACACATACACACACACACATACACGCACACACACACACACATACACACACATACACACACACATACACACACATTCTAGCACCTCTGATTCTCCCAATCAAGTTCAACTAAGGCATGATGAGGGACAACAAGGACACATCCATCATCCATCATCCATCCATCCATCATCCATCATCCATCATCCATCATCATCCATACATCCATCATCCATCCATCATCCATACATCCATCCATCATCCATACATCCATCATCCATCCATCATCCATACATCCATCATCCATCCATCATCTATCCATCCATCATCCATCCATCATCCATCCATCATCCATCCATCATCCATCCATCATCCATCCTCCATCCATCATCCATACATCCATCATCCATCCATCATCCATCCATCCATCATCCATCCTCCATCATCCATCCATCCATCCATCCTCCATCCATCCATCCATCCATCCATCCATCCATCATCATCCATCCATACATCCGTTCATCCATCCATCCATCATCCATCCATCCATCCATCCATCATACATACATCCATCATCCATCCTCCATCATCCATCATCCATCCATCCATCATACATCCACCCATACATCCATCATCCGTTCCTCCATCATCCATCCATCCATCCATCCATCCATCATCCAGATTATTAATAGAACAAAGATAATTAGATGAGGGGATGAAGAGATCAGGCAATTGCAGTTTTTGTAAAAAAAATGAAGGAGGTGGAGGATATGAGAAAGGAATGAGTGGGTGAGAGGGTGAAAGGTGAGAGGGTGAGAGGGTGAAAGGTGAGAGGGTGAAGGTGAGAGGGTGAAAGGTGAGAGGGTGAGGGCATTAATGTGTTGTCCTTCTTTTACTTATATGGATGGACTCAGTCGGGAGGGCAGCTGTGAGGTGATGACGAGCATCGGAGTAAATAGTGACTCCAGCAGAGGGAGGAAGATCAGCCCCCACCCAGCTCTGGGCATGACTGGAGCGCCCCCTGCTGGCCACCCGGATCACTGCAGCACTCCGAAAATAACAAAGGACCTAATTCAGCTTTTTGGTCGCTTTATTGTTCCTATTTCTACCTGATAGGAACAATATCTGCCTTATATATTGCATGTTGATGGGATCCAAATGTTATCGAACATAATTTATGGTCGGTTTAATCTTTTGTGTGGAGATGTTTGCAATGTTTCTGTATTATTGCATTAAAAAGACTAAACAGAGAAAATTAGAACCTGAGCGGTCAAAACCTCATCAGGATTCTGTCAAAGCATTTAAATGTCGCCTGTTTGTGGTTATTTGTTCTTTAATCGTGAGCGGCAGGTTTGTGGGACATTAATGGGAACAAACATCAGGAACACCGATTGTTCACCATCTGATGTGTTTTAATGGACCCGAGCACAAACGCCGAAAGGCCAAGAAATAAATGTGAACATTTGTCCTGCAGAAACCCCCCCTGAGGGCTGTTCTCACCTTTTCTGTGTTTCCAGGAAGCCTTTACCTGTGAAATCCCATTTCTGTACCCAGCCTGAGGAACCAGCATCAGGACCCAGGATGGTTCCTCACTGAAAGTCCCCACAAGTGCAGAGAAACTCAGAAACTGGGGCTTTATTTCCAGAGGTGGAAGCTGCTCTGCTCAGCTTTGATATTCAGATGTGACAGGTGCCTCACGCAGGTCTCAGAGCAGCTCCCGACGACACCGGGACACTTCTACCGGGAAAGCTCCTCCAGCTCTGAGCCACCGAACACGGGTGACATGGAGGGGATGAAAGAACGGGTGCTGGGGTGGTGGAAAACAGCCCCCAGCTGAGGAAACATCAGGCATTAGTCAACACTGATGCTCTCAATCAGATCCAAGTCGAGCTTCCACTTACTGGTTGAGGATCCGGCCGCTTCGGCGCCATCGAGGCTCCAACAGCTGCGTTTATGTCCAACATCTGGCTCAATGCTGGCGGATGATTATGGTCGCGTTAATCTGCAGGAATCTGGGGGGGGGACAAGAGCAGCCGTAACATTTTCAGAGGTTTATCCAGGATTAAGCTGCAGAAGGGAAACTTTAACTCGCTTCACCAGTTAGCTTCTCTGGGAAGGCGGGAGGTTGATGGTCGAGGCCCCGCTGCTGCCAGTCCGAGCTGCGTTTGATATGTTTTATACCACTAATTCATATGAACATACATAATGTTTAATGGCCATACATCAAAGGCCATTATGTATATTTCATGAGTGCTTCTCATGATCCGTTAGCCCGTAATCGTCTGCTAGCGCCTGCAGAAGCTGCAGTAAATGCGTGTTCATGGGAGGTGTCGTCGCCCACGTAACTCTGTGTGGTAGAAATCTCTTATATCCTGGCAGCATCTGCTCTCATAGACCGTGCACGGACGCAGTTTCCTCCACACACACACGCCCGCGCACGTGAGGCCCGCAGCACGTTAGCACTGATTAGCATCTGTGCATCCATGCTGCTGTTGCACTTGGCTGGTTTGTCCATGCAGTTTTTAGCTGATTTCAGCAGACAAATGTGTTTGGGGCCGCAGCGATTATGTTAGAAACGGCCAATTAGGCTCCACTCTGCCGTCGTCCTGACGACGCATCGCCTCAGACCACCACAGACCTCCAGCCTCCTTTCATGAACTTTATTTCTGTCCCAGCTGGAGCTTTACCTCCTCCAAAAAATGGAATTTCCCAATTCTGGACACATTAAGGGCTGATGTCGATGAGTTTGTTTTTCTTATTCTTGATTTTCTTGTTTTAAATCTGCTCGGTGCCGATTTGTTGAGAGCTCTAATGCTGACTCGGTTGTTCTGCAGCAGCAGATGTCGAGCCAAAACCACCATCTGTCCACCAAATCACCTCCATAGGTAATAAAGCATTCGTCTGATTCAATGAAACAACATTTGCTTTGATTAGAAATATCTGGAGTAAACGTCTGGACAGCCAAGTTAGCGTTGTGATTGGAAAATCCTGGACTCTTAAAACATTCAAGATTCAAGATTCAAGATTTACTTTATTCATCCCCGTAGGGAAACTGAATTGTAGTAGCAGCCTAACGTGGATTAATATAACTGTAGACTCGGTTTTGTATTTACAAAGTATAGAAACAGAATGAATAAATACAAATAAGATTAGAACGTTATAAGCATATATATATAAATATTATAACCATTATAAGCATATATATATATAAATATTATAACCATTATAAGCATATATACATAAATATAGAATAAAATAGAAATAAACATGACACAGTTATTGTTATTGGCTGGATTAGGATGAGTTATACAGTCTGATGGCGGACGGCAGGAATGACTTCCTGTAGCGTTCCTTAGAGCAGCGAGGCTGCAGGAGTCTGCTGCTGAAGCTGCTCCTCAGTTTGTCCACTGTGTTATGGGGGGGGGGGGGGGGGGGGATATTGTCCATGATTGTCCGCAGTTTCAACACCATCCTGTCCCTCACCACCTCGTCCAAGTTTGCAAGATTACAGCCAACAACAGACCCTGCCTTTTAATGAGTTTGTTGAGTCTGTTAGCATCCTTAGCTTTAATGCCTGCACCCCAGCACACTGCAGCAAAGAAGATGGTGCTAGCCATGACAGACTGGTAGAACATGTGGAGCATCCTGCTGCAAACACTGAAGGACCTGAGTCTCCTGAGGAAATAGAGTCTGCTCATGGCCTTCTTGTAAACAGCATCGGTGTTTATGGACCACTCCAGTTTATTGTCCAGCTGGACACCCAGGAACCTGTAAGATGAGACTATTTCCACATCTTTCCCACTAATGCAGACTGGGGAGGGTGGGGACTTGCTTTTTCTGAAATCCACCACCATCTCCTTCATCTTGGTCACATTGAGCTGCAGAAGGTTCTCCCTGCTCCACCTGACAAAACGCTCCACAAGGTCCCTGTATTCATCCTCCTGTCCATTCTCCACACACCCGACTATGACTGGGTCATCCGAGTGCTTCTGGAGGTGAGATGTCTCAGAGTGGTACTGGAAGTCAGCTGTGTAGGTGGTGAACAGGAAGGGGGGGAGAGCACAATTCCCTGGGGAGCTCCTGTGTTGCTCATCAGGGGGACACACAGCGGTCGGACACAAAACATGTCTTTGATTTAAAAATAATTTATTTCCCTTTATTGAATTTAATTCTTTCCAGTATCAACATCAAATAATAATTTGTAAAAAAAAAAAAAAAAATGCTGCTTAACTGCTGTTTTTTGAGGATTTATAGTCGTAAAAGACAAACTTTCAACTTTTCGCGATTCTTTGTGTTGCAGTACTAAACTCTCCCCACTAGAGGTCACTGTTGTTCCTCCGGATCGGTCATGGGGTTTCCTATATTCCAGGAAGTTAAACACTTCCGGATTCCGTCAAACTAAAATAACGAACATTTCCGCATACTTCCGGTTGAGGATTTCTTTCAAAATAATTGTAGACAGAAACTGGCTCCATGTTGAAATGAAAGGGTCGAGTCTTTCAAATAGACATTTATTTTGAAAAAGACCGGAACCGTCTTTTATGATAACAAAGCCTCGTGACAGCCTTAAGCGCTTTACCTGTGACTTCCCCAGTGTTTGGAGGTTTCAGGTGAGCATAATTTATTAACTTCCAGCGATATTTTGTAAAATAAGACAAGTCTCAACTTGTGAGTGTTTATCTTTGAAACCCAGTGCGACAGTGATGCACTTTTGTCTGCGTTTACACTTAAAATGACACAGCGAGAAGCTTTTATTTGACTTATTGCGTTTTAAGAGTTGTTCTAGGAACGACAGGTTTTAGTTTTTTTTCTCTTTGATATGTATGTTATGTTATATATGTATATTCTGTCCCGCGACATTGATGCAGACACAGTTAATGTTCGTCTCATTTTACTTTTTTTATTTTTGGACGATTTTAATGTTGCTGACGTCATCGCCATGGCCGGGTATAAATGACAGGAAAAGTGTGTGTGTGTGTGTGTGTGTGTGTGTGTGTGTGTGTGTGTGTGTGTGTGTGTGTGTGTTCACAGTCATGGGCGTGTTTAAAAACTGCTCCGTGCTGGTGGAACTGAAAACTTTGTCCATCAAGGAGAAGAGAAGTTTGAAATCAGCCATTACAGACAACGGAGGCAACATTTGCTTTGTGGTCAATAAGCAGGTCAGAGGTCACAGCTTGTCTTCGCGCCTCCTCAGACAAATATGTGGTCGGATCGGATAGATATCAGATATCGGAGCCCGGCTTGTGAGTTCTGCCCACTTTTCCCACAGTGCTCTCTGATCCTGGCCAGCGACGTGTCCAGCCTGAGCACCAACAGGCTGCGCAGCATCCAGAAGTACCAGACGCCGGTGGTGGGGGTGGATTACGTTTCCAGCTGCCTGCAGAGCGGCGTTCTTCTCCCCGTGGACGGATACAGGCTGGACGCCTCCTCTCCCCCTGTCACCAAAAGTAACCTTTTAACCTTAGATCTCGGCCCGTTCTTGGCTGTTTATCTGTAGGATTCGCAGGGTAGACGGAGGAATTCAGCCTGGGCAGGTTCGGTTCTGTCTGATAAAAGGTTCTGTTTGGGCTCCAGGTGTGTCGACCTGCGTTTGCCCCGTCAGGTTTCACCCTCCTGAGCAGTGGCCCTGTGTTAACAGTGTCGCCGCCACCTCATTCAACACTTCTGTGTGTTTCAGCGCCGGTCAAAGCGGACGCAGAACCGCGCCGGGACCCGGTGACGCCCGTGGTGGGGAGGAGTCCGGCACCAACCACGTGGGAACAGAGCGGAGATGTTCTGGGAAAGTTCAGGTGTGGCTCCTCGCCCTGGTCTTGGTCTGGCCGCGGGGACCAGGAACGTCAACCTTCCCGGTTTTTCTGCCTCTGATTCCTGAGAAATCCGAGATTGAATTCATGATTTATTCTGTTTGACAGAGTTTATAGCGGAGATGATTCTGACCTTCCGCCCTTTCCAGACCATTTCCAAGTGGCCAAGTACTCCATCTTTGAGAAGGTAAAGCCGCCACGTGTTTTCACTCCTGCTGACGCTGCCGGTTCTTAAACATCCCAATCTGCAGCCCAACAGCAGCTCCTGGTGCGTGCTGGAGCTGCAGAGCCTCAGGGAGGAGGGGGGGCGGACGTACCGCGTGGCCCGGTACTGGAAGGACGAAGCGGGAGCCGAGGTTTGGCCCTTTCTGTAGTAACGCCCCTCATGTTGTCGTGGCAATGTGCTCCCAGTTGAGCTTCAGAAGGATCTTCAGAGGCGTGAAAAGCCCCTTTTGCCCCAAATGAGTCTCTGTGCCGACAGGAGGCTGCAGCCAAAGACACGCTGGTCTTTCTGGCCACCTCAGAGGAGGCGCTGGAGGTCTACACGTACCTGAGAGAGGCCCTGATCCAGACCGGGCTGCAGCAGAGACGGAGCGGCTCTGCCCAGGCTCAGGACCTGGGCTCTGCCCCCCTCCGGCAGGTTTGCTGCTCATTAGCCCCCGCTGTGTCCAAATGTGCCGGTCGGCTGCTGATGGGCGCGTATCTGCTCCGTTTGACCGGCAGCTGCTGCTGGAGGAGAAGCTGAACGCCGGGACCTTGACGCAGGAAGTGGGGGCCTTCGTCGAGCTGCTGTGGGCGGAGGCCACCGGTCGCCTCGGCGACATCCTCGCGGTGCCGGTGGAGAAGCTCAGCCTCAACGACGTAAGCGCCGCTCCTCAGTTAGAGCCCGTCGGTCGCCGCGACGACCTCCTAATCCTGTTTCCCGCAGGTGAGCAGGGCGGAAGGGTTGCTGCTCCAGGCTCACAGGAAGCTGCGGGAGACGGCGCTCAAAGAGGCCGCGTCCCTCCTGGAGGAGGCTCAAGCCCTGATGCCCTTCAGGGAGCATCGGTCCGAGGGTCTCCAGTCGGTGTCTCAGAAGCTGGACGTCTGTCAGGTAGCCCTGAACACAGGGGGCGCTGTGGCTGCCCAGCAGGGGGCGCTGTGGCTGCCCAGCAGGGGGCGCAGCTTTGACCCTGGCTGTTGTTCAGTTAATCAGGGACGTCCTGAACGTGAGCGAGATGACTCTGAGGAGCGCCGCTCCTTCCTGCCTGGGGAAGTACCGCGCCCTCCGCTGCAGCGTCGAGGCCGTTCCCGCGGACAGCTCGGAGTTCCTGGACGTGGCGGCTCAGCTGCGGCACAGGTAGCCTAGCGTCCCCTGAACGTCGAACCCGCTCGGCTCCGATACCAGAGCGCGCTCTTGCTTTTCTCTGCCCCGCAGCCAGGTCCAGATCCAGCAGGTCCTGCGCGTCTGCCGCGGCGTGGAGCTTCAGACCTTCAAGGCCGACGTGGGGAACGTCAAGCCCCTCCTCCACTCATCCAAGCCCAGCAACTTCGTGGGACTTCTGTCCCGGTGAGTTCCCCGAAATCACCCAGAACCCCTCGAGGAAAAGCAGCTTCTTACTGTCCCGATGCTACAGTGGTCTCCTGATGCCTCGCGTGGGTGTGGAGCATCATGGGATAAAGAGGACCGACGTGGGCAACCTGGGCAGTGGGATCTACTTCAGCGACGCCTTTAGGTCAGTAGTCCGTCTGGGGTATTTCCCCACTACTACTACCCTCCTGATTAAGGCTGGCTCTGTGCCCCCGCAGCACCAGTTTGAAGTACTCGCAGCCCAGCGCCACCGACGGCTCGCGGCTGCTCCTGGTGTGTGATGTGGCGCTGGGACAGTGCAAGGACGTCTCTCAGAGAGACCCGACCCTGACCGAGGCCCCGCAGGGATTCCACAGCGTGCATGGCGTTCGCGGCACCCCCGCCGCTCCCTCTGAGTTTGAGGTGGGAGCGTTGGCGCGCTCGTGCGCAGGTTTACGGCCGTGCGTTGTAGTCACACGTTCCTTCTGCTGCAGGATGATGAGTACGTGGTGTACAGTCCAGACCAGGTGAGGCTGAAGTACGTGGTCCAGTTCTGCATGGAGGGGGACCGGCTGAAGGAGTTCAGCCCCACCATCAGCACCACTGCTGAGCCCTGTCTGCCCTCTACTGTTCAAGGTGAGAACTGCACCCCCGTAGAACAACCCAGGTCTTTTTCTACCAGGTTATTTATCACACCTGGGGTTAGCAAGGGATGCTCTGCTAACAGCAATCGTGTGTCTGTCTGTCCAGAGCTGCGCTCGGAGGACGTGGAGGTCGTCAAAGACCCTCTGGAGGACGTGAAGTCCGGGCTGTTGGACAGCTCCGGTCAGCAGATCCCTCTGCAGGCCGTCCACGTCAAGTGCAAACTGATGGATCTGCTGTGTCAGGTGCTTGGAGAGCCCAGTAGGGGCAGTTAAATCGCCAAGAGGGGTGGTAAACTTAAACCTGACTCGGATCTGACTCGTGTCTGGTCTGACTCTTCTTTCAGGTCATCGTTTTCCAAAAATACACCAATGACAGGCCGGTTCCCATCGAGGCCAAGTACGTGTTCCCGCTGAGTGACTCGGCGGCAGTTTGTGGATTTGAGGCTTTCATCAACGGGAAGCACGTGGTGGGGCAGGTACGGGCGGTTCCCGCTGCCGTGGCCGCAGCGAGGAGCAGCTCTCTGACGTGTGTTTGGACCACAGGTGAAGGAGAAAGAGGCGGCTCGCAGAGAGTACAGGCAGGCCGTGGAGAGAGGCCACGGGGCCTACCTGATGGACCAGGACGCTCCTGTACGAACGCCCTCCACACGCCAGCGCCTCACCAACCGCTTCCTCTTCTGGTCATGGCTCTATTTTGTCTCTCCGCAGGACGTGTTCACCATCAGCGTCGGCAACCTGCCGCCCGCCGCGAGCGTCCTCATCAAGGTGACCTTTGTGTCCGAGCTGATGGTCAAGGACGGGAGCGTCCTCTTCTCTCTGCCGGGGAGCGTGGCGCCCTGGCAGGAGAGCGCGGCGCTCAACCAGACCACACAGGTGAGAGACGGCCGGTGGAATGTCCTCAGTCTGGACAGGAAGTCCCGTTGGGTGACCCATCGCATCTCTTTTCCCTGGTTTTGGATCCATTTTTTGAATGTTAGCAGAAGGTTTTACGTGTTCTCCATCCGCCGCCAGGTGACGATGGAGAAGGTGTGCGTGGCCGACGACGCGGCAGGTTCAAGGTGAGCTCGGCCCGTCGGATGTTTCAGCGCCAGTTTTGTTGCCCAGTTAAACAAGCTGGTGGTTTTTAGAGAGTTCAGCCTGGACGCGTCGGTGCAGATGCCCAACCAGATCAGCAGCCTGGGCTGCATCACTCACCGCGTGAAGATCAAGGTAACTGGATCCCTTCATGGACGAGCCTGTTGCAGACGGAGGTTCCACTGAGACCACGTTGTTGCTCTGATCCTTCAGAGGACCGACTGTAAAGCAGTGGTGAGCGTCCTGCCTGGACAGGTCCTGGGTCCAGAAGGGTTCCAGCTGTCCGTCCGTCTGGCTGAGGTCCACCTGCCCAGGATGTGGGTGGAGAAACACCCAGAGAAGGAGAGCCAGGTCAGTGTGGGCACCTCTCACCTCCACCGTGGTTCTTGTTTTGTTAAAGCACCTACTCTCTTTCTCCATGTCTGTCTCTGTCTCTCTCTGTCTCTCTCTCCATGTCTGTCTCTATCTGTCTCTGTCTCTCTCTCCATGTCTGTCTCTATCTGTCTCTGTCTCTCTCTCCTTCTCTCTGTCTGTCGCTTTCTGTCTCTCTCTCCTTCTCTCTGTCTCTCTCTCCATGTCTGTCTCTGTCTTTCTCTCCATGTCTGTCTCTGTCTCTCTCTGTCTCTCTCTCCATGTCTGTCTCTCTCTGTCTCTGTCTCCTTCTCTCTGTCTCTCTCCTTCTATCTGTCTCTCTCTGTCTCTCTCTCCATGTCTGTCTCTATCTGTCTCTGTCTCCTCTCTCCATGTCTCTCTCCATGTCTCTCTCCATGTCTGTCTCTGTCTCTCTCCATGTCTGTCTGTCTCTCTCCATGTCTGTCTCTGTCTCCTTCTCTCTGTCTCTGTCTCTCTCTCCTTCTCTCTGTCTCCTTCTCTCTGTCTCTCTCCTTCTCTCTGTCTCTGTCTCTGTCTCTCTGTCTCCCCTCCAGGCCTGCATGTTGGTTTTCTACCCAGACTTTGACATCAGCTCCGGGTCACCGTCGTCCAACGAAGTGGTCCTCCTGCTGGACACATCTGAGTCCATGGGAGACGTCCTCCAAGCGGTCCAGGAAATCGCCCTGCGGGTCCTCAAGGCCCTCCACCGCGACCTCAAAGTCAACATTATTTTATTTGGCACAGGTCAGTTTGATCTGTTCTGTTTGTTCTAATGTTCTGAGGACAACAGGAAGTTCAAGTCAGGACGTCGGACTGTCTGGTAGTTTTATAGTGTCGCCTCTTATTAAAATGGAATAAATCTTGCTTGATCGAGGTCGTATTTTTCTTCCTTTCCCTTGATTTTATCCATCAGATCATTCTGAAGCTTTTCTGACAGCGCAGCCGCTCGGTGACGTTTATGAAGAAGCCAAGAGCTTCATCAAAGTAAGTTATGCTTTATTTTTCACAGCCAATCTTACTCTGAGCTGCAGACTTAAAGCTTTTCACCCCAATCACAAGCCCCACGTCAGCTAAAAAACTGCACAGACGATAAAAGGAACGCAGGAAATCTCCCAAAAACAAACATTTTTCCACCCAAATGTTGAACAGTTCCTCACATTTTCCTTCTGACATTCATGCAGAACCTCAGTGTGACAAGGCTGAGCTGTTTTGTGCCGCTCTTTACTGTGTGAAAGTTCTGCTGAGGTATTTTGACGTCCTTGAAGGCAGCACCGTGACGCCTCTCTTCCTCTCACCAGCGCTTCACTCCAGTAGGGGGCAGCACCGAGCTGTGGCGGCCCCTGCGGGCCCTCGGCCTGCTGCCTCCTTCCCGGGGCATCAGAAACCTGCTGCTGCTGTCTGACGGTCACATCCAGAACCCCGAGCTGACCCTGCAGCTGCTCCGGGACGGCGTGCAGCACAGCCGCCTCTTCGCCTGCGGTCTCAGGTCTGCACGGGTCCTTTCGGACCTCGTCGCGCCACCGCGGTAAAAACCGCTGTGCGTGACGATGTTTACCGGGCTCTTGTGTTTGTTCTCTCAGTCCGACAGCCAATCGCCACATGCTGAGGGCGCTGGCCCAGGCCGGGGGCGGAGCCTTCGAATTCTTCGACACAAAAACTAAACACACCTGGACCGAAAAGGTGAGCCGGCCCCCTTTAGGTGCCGCCCTCGCACATCCTCATCCCCCGCCATCGCGTTCACACGCCTCTCCTTTGGCGACAGGCGGCGCGGCAGGTGAAGCGAATGGCAGCTCCCGGCTGCAGCTCGGTGTCGGTAAAGTGGCAGCAGTTCAGCCCCACGGCGCCCCCTCCTGTCCAAGCCCCCCAGCAGCTGCACGCTCTGTTCAGCGACTGCCACACCCTGGTCTACGGCTTCGTGCCACACTGCACTCAGGTGTGTAGGTTTGTTTTAATGAGGACACCGCGACGCCCTCAGGTGGCTCCCAGGCAGAATTCCAACATTTAGCCGTTAATATTAGCCCGGAAGTCCTGAATTCCTCAGGAGAAGGTGCCCCTTTCACTTCCATTCATCATCTGCTATATTCTGCAGGCCACCCTCTGTGGAAACCTGAGTGGTAAAGAGCTCCAGACCATGGTGTCCACCAGCGAGCTGCAGAAGACCAGGGGCACGGTGAGCCGCCGCCCTTCAGCGCCCCCCTTTGGTCACTAACGGAAAAACACCCTCTTCATCTGTTTGTGTGTCCAGTTCCTGCACAAGCTGACGGCCAGAGCCGTCATCCAGGACTACGAAGATGGAAACCTGGACGCGGACGAAGCCCAACACGAGGTGGGCAAAGGCCAGACGTCCCGGTTCAGAAAGCCCGCCTGAGATCCCGAGGAGTTTAACTTCCCTCTTTCCCCCCAGGGAAAGAAAGCGGAGCTGAGGGAGTTTATCGTCGGCTTGAGCAAAGAGTTTTCCATCCTGAGTCAGTTCACCAGCTTCGTGGCCATCGAGGAAAGGGTCTGTAATCTGCGCTCAGTAGACCCGCTGGGGTTTCTCGCACCCAATGTTCTGTCTTCTTTTGTTAGGGCTCAGCCCAGGAAGAAGGCTTCACGGATATTCCAAAGCTGATTGCAGAGGAAGATGTGGATTTTCTGCCATATATCAGCTGGAGCTCTCCTCAGACTGCTGCAGGCCAGGAAGAAGAGGAGGTGGAGGGAGCTGTATATGAAGTGGACTCATCAGAGCTCCTCATGGGCCTGACAATTGATTGTTCCATTCAGTGTGGTGGTGGCTTTGATTTTGACGCCAATTTCCTGATGGATGATTTTGACTTTGAAAGTGAAACTGGTTTTGCTGGTTTTGGAGCCATCCAACATTCTCCAACTGCATCTTCTGCTCCTCCACCACCTCCTCCTGGTGCTCCCCACCCTCCTATTTCTCGCAGGTTACAATTTGAATGTGCTTCTTTGGCTTCTCCCCTTATCCGTGCTCGTCGGCGTCGAGATTTTAGTCTGTGTTTGGAAACTGAGCATCCTGTTGGTGCTTCTCTTCCTCTTTTTTCTGATACCATGCTAGACAGTTTTATAGCAAAGACAGTTTCCACTCCTCCTCCTCCCCCTCCTGCTGCTGCTCCAATCCGTGCTCCTCCTCTTCCTCCTCATGCTGGTGCTCTTCCTCCTGTTGATGCTCCTCTTCCTCCTGTTCAAGGTGCTCTTTTTGATTTTGCACCCCCTCCACCTCCCCATCCTGCTGCTGCTCCTCCATTCCGTGGTGCTCCTCTTCCTTCTCTTGCTGGTGCTCTTCCTCCTGCTGCTCCTCCATTCCGTGGTGCTCCTCTTCTTCCTGTTGATGCTCCTCTTCCTCCTGTTCCTGGTGCTCTTTTTAATTTTGCACCCCCTCCACCTCCCCCTCCTGCTGCTGCTGCTCCATTCCGTGGTGCTCCTCTTCCTCCTGTTGCTGATGTTGATGTCATACTAGGCAGTTTGAGAGCAAGAGCAGTTTCCTCTCCTCCTCCTTCTCCTCCTCCTCTGCTGAGATCTGGAGGTCAACCATTTGGGAGGAGGAAAAGCGGATCACCAATAAGGATGGAACAACAACAGGCCATGTTCTATTCTTATGAATCTATGACCTCTGAGGATTCTTCTGCAGCACCTCTGCTCAAGCATAAATGCCCTGGTGAGCCTTTACGAGATCGCAGACTTGAAGGTTCCTCTGCTACCCGATACACGCTCCACGCTGCCAAGAAAAGGTTGAGAGCTCAGCCGTTCCCACGTGATCGAGCCATTCGGTGCCATCATTTCAGGTCTGGGGGGGTGTCTGAGGGGGTGGTGGACTGGGTAAAGATCTTCCAGATGCAGCATTTGGTATGAAAAACCCGAGTATCATCCACTTTAAAAGCAAAAGCCGGCTGTTTCTTTCCTTCGTTGTTCCTGACGCCTCCACGCTCTCTGGGCTGCAGGATGGCTACTGGGAATTAACCCCCGAACTGGGAACACTCCTAAATTTCAACGCTGACCTTTTTGCCAACGTTTTCCTGAAGAGCAAAGGCATCGATTCCCTGGGTGAGAACCGCTGGACTCTGCTGGTACTTTGATGGTGGTACTTTGGTTCCGCCCAGTGGTGTTGAAACCGCCCCCGTGTGCTGTGTGTCCTGCAGGGTCGAGGGCCCGTGCTGACATCCTGAGGCTCGTGGCGACTCTCCTGGTTCTGCAGATGATGAGGGTGGAGAAGCTGGAAGAGGGCACGCTGCTCCGGACCCTCTTCTCCCTGGTCGAGTCCTCTCGGCACAGGTCAGAATGAAAACTGGAACACAGCGGCGCCGTGAGCCTTCGGAGCTAACGCCCCTTTGTACCATGTGACTTGTTGCAGGAGCGCGCGCTGGAAGCAGGTGAAGAGAGCGGTGGACTGGGTTTGCTGGGCTGACCGGCAGTATCCCTGCATCTGCAGCCGCCTGGAGTTTGGTCGGAGCTGGGAGTCGTCCACCCGTCAGCTGCTGGGCTTCGACGTCACCCACCATTCCTCCCCTCTCAACCAGCTGGAACTGCGTCTGAGCCCAGTCCCTTTACTGGCCTCCTGAGGCAGCAGGAGGACACCAGTACACCAGAGTCATGGTTCTGATCGACTCTTTAAACATAAAACCCTTGCTTGTGCCATTTCTTGGTAATCATCTACTACAGTGATCCCTCGCTATATCGCGTTTCATCTTTCGCGGCTTCGCTGCTTCACGGATTTTTTTTGCGAGTCGTTCATTGCAGTTCTCAAATATAATCGAAAGTTGGCATATCCGTTTATAAAAATCTTCTTGCTCAGAAAGAGCGCCAACAACTACCCATAACAATGGGCCAGATTCACGAAGCGTTCTTACGAACAAATTTGTTCTTAAGTCCCACTTACGAACAGTTGACGAAGATTGTGGCATTCACCAATTTCTTCTTATCCTGGATTTATTCGTAGGTAAGAACAAATCCTACGAACACTCAGGAGTACTCTTGCGCACATTTCAGTGCCGACATGTTGGCATGGTTGTGTTTTCTTCTCTTGTGCAGTTCAATAAAATTCAATATTACAATGATAATTCTGTCATATTTATTTATTTGTTTATTTCCTATTTTTGGTGATTTACGGAGAATTTTAAAATTACGTAAATGTGCCAATGACTTAACATTAATCAACCAAATTGGAAACCATGCCAAAACTGTCTTTTTATTTGATTTTATCTTGATTTATTTTATTAGGGGATCGAGGATATGCCCTGGCTCCCTGGTTGTTGACACCACTGACCAACCCTCAGACTCCACAGGAGTTTTATTCAATCAGATGCATGCGCGCAGTCGCTCCACCATTGAACGCACCATCGGCATGTTAAAGGGGCGCTGGATGTGTTTGGACACAGAGCCACAACCCCGTGAGGATGTGCGTCCTGACGCAATGATGGGGCCAGACTGCAGGCACGCGGTTCACGTTCGAGCGCGATTAATTGCCCGTTTGTGAATAAAATGCATTATTGTCACAATCCGAGCACAGCTTTTACACGTTTATTTTTTTTACATTCTCGTTGATTTCTTTAAGCGTGTTGGCTATAGTCATCAGGGTTGAGGCAATTTTATCAAGCGTGTTAGCCATCCTTTCTTGATTGTTCAACACAGCGTCAGAAATCAGGCGTGGAGAGGCAAGCTTTGGGCATTTGGCTTTGGGCATTTGGCTGCTTTTTGCTCTGTCTACAGGGTCCTGCTGCAGTTCCTTTTATGGGCATTAGTGGGCGGTGACTTATGCTAATCGTATGTTAATTAGACTCACCTGGCACGCGCTTTCAACTTACGAACAGATGGCATTCATCAATCTAAGAACACAGCTGCGAACAATTCTGGGGCTTACGAACGCGTTGATGAATCCGACGTGGGGTTTTCTTAAAAAACTTCTTAATAACAACTTAAGAGAGAATCTTAGAAGATTCTTAAGAACATATTGGTGAATCTGGCCCAATGTTTCCAACCTTGTATTACTATATTAAAATTATTGTTTTAAACAAATTTTGGGCTTTAAAACAGGTTTTGATTTTTGGTTTCATTCTATAGTACAGTATTGCATTGTAAAATAATTAAAAAAAATAAAGCTGACTACTTCACGGATTTCACTTTTCGCGTGTTATTTTTGGAACGCAACTCCCGCGATAAACGAGGGATCACTGTACTCCAAATATCTGGAGCCAAAGTATCTCTGCCGCCCCCTGGTGGTCTAGAGCAACATGGCACCGTTTGGTTTTTAAATATATCGGCGTGAATTTTAAATCCTGGCATTATAGGATTTAAAAAGCATTCTTTCCATCTAAATCCACAAGTTTGCAGAGTTCCGAGGTCCATGGCGTCGTTCCCAGTAAAGCATCAACACTTTTATCCCACCTGTTTTACTTTTTTAACCTTATTTTACACATGGTTTATAAGCAGCTTTGGCAAATCTTTTAAAATAATGACTTGTATCCAAGGATGTTTTTTAGCCTCCTCACGTGTTTTACTACCCAGCTCTTCATTTATCATCATTTTTGTCGCTGCGCCTAAAGAATAAGTTGAAAATATTTCTGTGAGCGTTGTTGTTTTCTCCTCTGGGATTGTTCATCTCTGCGAAGCTTCATTCTGACTTGATTAAAGCGGCCATGTTCTCCAACACTGGTTCTCACGTCTCTTCCTGAACATTTGACCACTGAGTTTTTAGACTGTGAGAGAGGCTGCAGCGCCTCCTTCACAGCTTCACGTGGGTGGTCGACGGTGGGTGTTTCTGTGGTATTTCAAGTCGACGACTTCCTCAGATGCTGTCGTGCAGCTGTTCAGAGGTGAAGCGGCCGCTCAGCCATGGAAGAGATTTACAGCAACATCAACAATCTCAAATCGGTGCAGCCGGACCCTCCTGCGCCCCGCCAAGGTGAGCCGGGGCAGCCTGACGGAGGCCTGAACCACTGTTGTCTTTCCTCTGATCTTGTCTGCCTTCAGGCTCCCGGAGCTCCGAGAGCAGCCTGAGCTGGTACCTTCTTCCCTGTCTGGGCCTGCTGAGTCTGGCTCTGCTGACCGGACTGGTGGTCGTCGGCGTCCTCCGTGAGTCTGGTTCCCGTCCGCTTTCACAGGCTTTTACCTTAAAAAATAAATTCAGCAAACTTTTTGGACGTAAGCAGAACAGTTCTCGGGGGAGGTTCTCAGTGTGGCGCTGCAACCAGCCAGCAGGAGGCATCGAGGTGCTTCTTTACTGCTGAATGGATGAGCAAAAGGTCACTTCAGCTAGAATTCTGTTTCAGTCCAACGTCTTTTTCTGTAAAATGGTGGTTTTGCTGTTCTTGTAGTGTCCTGGCTGTTGTGAAGCTGTGGTTTAACAACGTCCCCGCCCTGTTACAGCACCTTCCATAAGTGCGGGTGTGTGTGTGTGTGCGCTCTGCTCTCTGCTCTCAGTTCACCTCTCGACTACCGAACTCGCCGCCATCAGAACCAACCTGTCTGAACTCGCCGCCACCAGAACCAACCTGTCTGAACTCGCCGCCATCAGAACCAACCTGTCTGAACTCGCCGCCACCAGAACCTACCTGTCTGAGCGCCTCCTCACCTGTGCTGGCGAGTTTCTTCAGGTGTCCAAGGAGAGAGCCCTGCTGAACGCCAGCCTGGCCAACAGGACAGAGGAGCTGGACAGGCTGCGTGAGTGTGTGTCCTCTGTCCGTCTGCACCGTCGCCACAACCTGTGGGGAAGCTTCCCGAGCTCCTGTATGACGAGGGTTTTATACGGAGAAACCTCGAGATGGGGAGGACCGCTCCTGAGAAGGGAGAGAGGAGGGAAAAAAGTGTTGATTTACGAGTAAAACCTTCAGCTTTAGTCATCTGAGCACTCTTTAGCTTCAGTCCTTCCCCTCCTTTCACTGAAGGAAGGTTTTGTTATTTACGTGCTGTATCTGTATCTGTCAGTTCCTGGCTGATGTGGAAAACATGCTAGCACCCACAGAGGGAGACCCACATCAGTATTTCCTATCAAATGAGATGAAACCTTGAAACGTCACTTTCCTCCTGCTCTACAGGTACTGGCATGAAAATCAGCCGGACAATGGGAACAACGACCCAACATGGGGCGAAGAGGACTGTGCACACTTGCGCATCGCTGACACAACCTGGGAAGCAAACTGGAACGATATCTCGTGTAACAAATCTCAATTTATTCTTCAGCTAGCTTAGCGCCATCTCACACCTGTTCCATATGTTTCCTGCTCTTTTGTCATCAGCTTGTGATAGATGTCCTGTTTTTTTCCTGTATAAGCAACGTCTAACGAGGATGTGCTCCGGCTCCCGATTGATCTTCTAACGTGCTCCATGAGGCTAAACTCCTACTTTCCTCTTTGAAAATAACTGGACTCTAGGCCATTTGTTTTGCTATACTGTGTTATGAGGTCATCAGAGAAGAATGTGTTTACTTAACCCCGAGACACTGAGGGCAGAGGCAGTCCTCCTAGACTGCAAGGGGGCAGGAGCGGTCCTCCAGGAGACACGGAACAGGAACGGCCCTCCAGGACAACAGGAACACTGGAACAGGAGCATTGACAACAGGAACAGTCCTCCTGGACCGCAGGGGGATCGGGAGGCAGCGTCCGCCCGTCCCAGGTCCATCGGCGAGTCCCCACACCAGACGCAGTCCCCCTGGACTGCTGGGACTCGGGAGTCCGGCGCGACACGCTCCCCGCATGAAACAAGCTGGTGGTTTTTAGAGAGTTCAGCCTGGACGCGTCGGTGCAGATGCCCAACCAGATCAGCAGCCTGGGCTGCATCACTCACCGCGTGAAGATCAAGGTAACTGGATCCCTTCATGGACGAGCCTGTTGCAGACGGAGGTTCCACTGAGACCACATTGTTGCTCTGATCCTTCAGAGGACCGACTGTAAAGCAGTGGTGAGCGTCCTGCCTGGACAAGTCCTGGGTCCAGAACGGTTCCAGCTGTCCATCCATCTGGCAGAGGTCCACCTGCCCAGGATGTGGGGGCAAAACACCCAGAGAAGGAGAGCCAGGTCAGTGTGGGCACCTTTCACCTCCACCGTGGTTCTTGTTTTGTTAAAGCACCTACTCTCTTTCTCCATGTCTGTCTCTGTCTCTCTCTCCTTCTCTCTGTCTCTGTCTCTATCTGTCTCTGTCTCTCTCTGTCTGTCTGTCTCTCTCTCAGTGGAGCGCGTGGAGCTGAGAGCGTTCTCGTTCTGAGAATTTTTCAAACTTTTGCGAGGTTTCGGCCTATGTTGTTCGGTTAATTGTTGGTTTATTAGGTTGGTTAGTTGTTGGTGGTGTTTTTTGTGTGTTTTGTTGGGGGTTTGAGGTTTGTGTCAGGTGGAATCAGCCAGGTTTGTCTGGCTGGTTGGCGTCTGACGCCGGGAGCGGGGATCTCTCCCGGTTAACGCGGAGACATGGCGTTAAGGTGGGGACCGCGTCTCTGTATACCGTGGAGGAGGTAGCCCTCGCTGTGGGGGAGAAAATCGGACATGGGTCCATGAAGTCGGCCGCCCGAATGAACGGGGCGGTGTTGTTGTTTGTGGACAAGGTGGAGCAGGCGAACCGGCTGGTGGAGACGGGGATCAGCGTTGGCGGGAGATTCGAGGCGGTGCTGCCGCTGACGCAGCCCTCCACCCGGATCACCCTGTCCAACGTACCCCCCTTCATCAGCGATGAGTTCCTGGCCAGGGAACTCGCCAGGTTCGGGAAGATTGCCTCGCCTATAAGGAAGGTTCTGTCGGAGTGCAAGTCCCCATTGCTAAAGCACGTCGTGTCTCATAGGAGACAACTTTATATGATATTAAATAATCGGGCGGAGGAGCTGAACGTGCGCTTCCACATTAAGGTGGAAGAATTTGATTACATGTTATACGCGTCCTCCTCCATCATGAAGTGCTTCGGCTGTGGTGAGGAGGGTCATTTAATTAGAGCCTGTCCGGGCCGGGCCGGCTCGGTGCCGGTCGGTTCCGAAGGGCGGGAGTCCGGGCGGACCCGGGGGGGCCACTGCGGCAGGACCAGAGGAGAGTATCGGGAGATGTGGACAGGAGAAGGCAGGTGAGAAGGTGGTGAGTGAGGGTCAGGTGAGTGAGCCTGATGGTGCACTGGTGGGTGTGGTGGCTCAGGTAAGTGAAGGTGGTGAGAGACAGGTTGGTGAAGGTGGTGAGAGACAGGTTGGTGAAGGTGGCGAGGGACAGGTAGGTGAAGGTGGCGAGGGACAGGTAGGTGAAGGTGGTGAGGGACAGGTGCATGACGGTGTTGAGTTGATGGAACAGGAGGCTGCGTGGACTCTTGTTCCACAAAAACGCCCAAAAAGGAAAGATGAACTGGCGGAGGTGGGCGCGAAGGCCAGTTGGTTGCCCGGGAAAAGAGTATTCTGGAAACCTGAGCTCGCTGAGAGCAGTGATGGGGAAGAATGTGTGTCTGATGAGAGCGAGCTCTCACACACACAGAAATCCGGAACCTTCGATGAAGCCCATACACAGCAAAAATGATTAAGAGTTTCCACGCGGAAACAAAAAACTTAAAAGGGGTTAAAGATGAACAGTACTTCCCCAAGAAACAGTTATTTTACACATCTGTCAGACATCATCTTAGAAATAAACTGGAGTCAGATTTTACTGACCAGGAAGTTTTTAGATTAAGAAAATTGATTTTAAAAGTTAAAAGAGAGTTGTGTAATTGAGGTTTTGTTCAGTGTGGCGCCTTTTTTAGTGTTTTAATAGCCATCCTAGACCGTAGTTTTAGACCCCTCACTTTTTAATGAATAATTTTAAGGTGGGAAGTTTAAATATTAATGGGGCTAGAGAAACAAGAAAGAGGGCCAAAGCATATGAAACGGCTAAGAGCAAAAGAATAGATGTTTTATTTTTACAAGAGACCCACAGCAGTGACAGCAATGAGACCGACTGGAGGAGAGAGTGGGGGGGGGGGGTTTAAGCCACAGCACTACGGTCAGTGCAGGGGTGGGCATCCTCTTCTCCAGGTCTTTTAACCCAGTTGCTGTCACAGTGGAGCACGTCGTTCAGGGACGCTGCCTTTTAGTTAAAGCTGCTTTTAGTCACCTCACGGTTGTTTTTATTAATATTTATGCTCCCAACAATGGTGCAGAGAGGAAGCTCTTTTTAGAGAAAATCAACAACGTTTTAAACTATCTTAGCTCGTCTGATTTGTTGATTTTAGGGGGGGATTTTAATTGTACAGAAGATCACGTTTTAGATCGAAATCACATAGAACCGCATCCAGTTTCCCAGCAGGTTCTGAGGCAGCTGGTCCGCTCCCATGGTCTGGTGGACGTGTGGAGAAGGATGCATGCGAGCCACAGACAGTTCACATGGTCCCACATCAGAGACGACACCATCTCTTTGGCTCGCCTCGACCGCTTTTACTGTTGTAAACACCATTTTAGTACTTTTAAAAAGTGTGATATTTTACCAGTGGGTTTTACAGATCACTCTTTGCTTTTAGGCTGCGTGCTAGTTAGGGACATTCGCCCTAAAAGCGCCTACTGGCATTTTAATTCAACTCTGACTGCCGACAGAGGTTTTAAGGAGGCTTTTAGTTACTTTTGGGCTGGTTTTAGGCAGAGGAAGAAGGATTTTACCAGTCTAAGACAGTGGTGGGACCATGGCAAAGTTCAGATCAGGTTGTTGTGTCAGCAGCACACTCTCAGTGTCACCCGCTACATCACCAGATCAATCGTCAAAGCTCTGGAGACCGAGATTGTGGAACTGGAGCAGTTTTGTGAGTCCAGAGGAGATCGAGGGTGTTTGGAGGCCCTCAAGACCAAAAAGATGGCCTTGGCCAACCTGCTAGACACTAAGGTACAAGGTGCGCTAGTGCGGTCCCGGATCCAAGACATCGCAGAGATGGATACCCCCTCGACATTCTTCTTTGGCCTGGAGAGGAAGCGTGGGCAGAGCAGGGTCATCCACTCCCTACTATCGGAGGAAGGACTGGAGCTGATGGAGCCGGAGCAGATCCGGAGGAGGGCGGTGGACTTTTACTCCTCATTGTTCAGGAGTGAGTATAAGGAGAACAATGAACTGTTCGAGGAATACTGCTCTGGACTGCCCCAGGTGCCAGAAGAGGCCAATGGTCAGCTGGAACGCCCCCTGTCTGTCCCGGAGGTGTATGCTGCTCTTCAGAGCATGCAGAGCCTGAAGGCTCCGGGCATCGACGGACTGGGGGTGGACTTCTACAAGGCATTCTGGAGCATCGTGGGGCAAGACCTCCTGGACGTCCTCAATGAAAGTCTTCACTCTGGCTCCCTGCCGCTGTCCTGCAGGACGGCAGTAATTGCCCTCCTACCAAAGAAGGGGAACCTGCAGGACATCGAGAACTGGCGCTGTTTCCCTGCTCTGCTCGGACTACAAAATCCTCTCCAAGCCTTGGCCACCCGGCTGAGGGAGGCCATGGAACACGTCATCCACCGGGACCAGACGTACTGTGTGCCCGGCAGGTCAATGGTGGATAGCATCCACCTCATTCGGGACATTTTGGAAGTCTCCAGTTCATTGGGAACGCAGGTTGGTCTCCTTTCCTTAGACCAAGAAAAGGCCTTCGACCGTGTTGAACACAGCTTTCTGTGGAGAACCATGGAGAGGTTTGGGTTCAGCGCTGTTCTGATAGCCATGATCAAGGTCTTGTATCGTGACATTGAGAGTGTCCTGAAGTTCAACGGTGGCTTGTGTGCTCCTTTTAGGGTGAATAGAGGTGTCCGTCAGGGCTGCGCCCTGTCGGGGATGCTCTATGCGCTCTCCCTGGAACCCCTCCTGATCAAAATACGTGCAAATGTTCAGGGTTTGGTTTTATCGGGTTTTACTGGAAACTTGGTTTTATCTGCTTATGCTGACGATGTCATTGTTTTTACTAGAGATCAGCAGGACATCAACATTTTAAATCGCATAACGGACAGGTTTTCCATGGTGTCGGCGGCGAGGGTAAACTGGGGAAAGAGCGAAGCCCTTGCTGTCGGCAACTGGGGTGGGGGTGACTCTCTGCACTGGCTTTTAAAGGAGCCGTTAGTCTGTGGTGGCAGACTGGACGTCTGCAGCAGTGCCACCCCTGGGCTGAAGGAGGCCCTGATCCGAATGAGGATGGTGACACTGGAGCAGCTGGTGGCGGCAGCGGGACCAGAGCTAACCGATGCCCAGGCTGTGAGCTCGGCGCTGGGGGTCCGGTCGGTCCGACTGATCCAGAGGAGCTTGGGCCTCTGGAAACACAGACTGTCGACAAAGGAGAAGGGTCTCCTCCTCCTTCACGGGAGAGGAGAGGCTGAGACTGACCCCATGGACGATTTCCCTCCTGAACTCCACCTGCACCCGGACCTCCTGGACCTCGGGAGTCCTCTCCTGGATGGCTGTGGCTCAGGATCCCTTCACAGCATGGACAGGAGGATTTCATACGCCAACATTGTGAAGGCACTCAACAAAGACAAACTGAAAAACAGAGAGGTGACAGTATGGAAGGACAGGCTGGGGGGACAGAGTCCTCAGTGGAGGACTCTCTACAAGCCTCCTCTCAAGAAGAGGACTGGTGACCTCCAATGGAGGATTTTGCATGGAGCCATCGCCACCAGTGCCTTCCTGGCGATTTTAAATCTGAACACTCTAAGCAACTGTCCTTTCTGACCCTGCAGCTGCTCAGGGACGGCGTGCAGCACCGCCGCCTCTTCGCCTGCGGTCTCAGGTCTGCACGGGTCCTTTCAGACCTCGTCGCGCCACCGCGGTAAAAACCGCTGTGCGTGACGATGTTTACTGGGTTACTTACTGGTGCTCTTCCTCCTGTTGCTCCTCCTCCCCCTCCTCCTGCTGCTCCTCCTCATTCCGTGGTGCTCCTCCTCCCCCTCCTGCTTCTCCTCCATTCCGTGCTCCTCCTCTTCCTCCTCATGCTGGTGCTCTTCCTCCTGTTGATGCTCCTCTTCCTCCTGTTCCCGGTGCTCTTTTAATTTTGCATCCCTCCACCTCCCCCTCCTGCTGCTGCTGCTCCATTCCGTGGTGCTCCTCCTTCCTCCTGTTGCTGATGTTGATGTCATACTAGGCAGTTTGAGAGCATGTGCAGTTTCCTCTCCTCCTCCTCCTCCTCTGCTGAGATCTGGAGGTCAACCATTTGGGAGGAGGAAAAGAGAATCACTAATAAGGATGGAACAACAACAGGCCATGTTCTATTCTTATGAACGTATGACCTCTGAGGATTCTTCTGCAGCACCTCTGCTCAAGCATAAATGCCCTGGTGAGCCTTTACGAGATCACAGACTTGAAGGTTCCTCTGCTACCCGACACGCGCTCTACGCTGCCAAGAAAAGGTTGAGAGCTCAGCCGTTCCCATGTGATGGAGCCATTCGGTGAGTTCCCAAACAGCCGCTCGTGTTTATAAGTGTAAGAAAAGCTGACATTGACAGACGCCGTCATTTCAGGTCTGGGGGGGTGTCTGAGGGGGTGGTGGACTGGGTAAAGATCTTCCAGATGCAGCATTTGGTATGAAAAACCCAAGTAGTATCCACTTTAAAAGCAAAAGCCGGCTGTTTCTTTCCTTCGTTGTTCCTGACGCCTCCACGCTCTCTGGGCTGCAGGATGGCTACTGGGAATTAACCCCCGAACTGGGAACACTCCTAAATTTCAACACTGACCTTTTTGGTCGTTTTCCTGAAGAGCAAAGGCATCGATTCCCTGGGTGAGAACCGCTGGACTCTGCTGGTACTTTGATGGTGGTACTTTGGTTCCGCCCAGTGGTGTTGAAACCGCCCCCGTGTGCTGTGTGTCCTGCAGGGTCGAGGGCCCGTGCTGACATCCTGAGGCTCGTGGCGACTCTCCTGGTTCTGCAGATGATGAGGGTGGAGAAGCTGGAAGAGGGCACGCTGCTCCGGACCCTCTTCTCCCTGGTCGAGTCCTCTCGGCACAGGTCAGAATGAAAACTGGAACACAGCGGCGCCGTGAGCCTTCGGAGCTAACGCCCCTTTGTACCATGTGACTTGTTGTTGCAGGAGCGCGCGCTGGAAGCAGGTGAAGAGAGCGGTGGACTGGGTTTGCTGGGCTGACCGGCAGTATCTCTGCATCTGCAGCCGCCTGGAGTTTGGTCGGAGCTGCGAGTCGTCCACCCGTCAGCTGCTGGCGTCACCCACCATTTCTCCCCTCTCAACCAGCTGAAACTGCGTCTGAGCCCAGTCCCTTTACTGGCCTCCTGAGGCAGCAGGAGGACACCAGTACACCAGAGTCATGGTTCTGATCGACTCTTTAAACATAAAACCCTCGCTTGCGTTATTTCTTGGTAATCATCTACTACTCCAAATATCTGGAGCCAAAGTATCTCTGCCGCCCCCTGGTGGTCCAGAGCAACATGGCACCGTTTGGTTTTTAAATATATCGGCGTGAATTTTAAATCCTGGCATTATAAGATTTAAAAAGCATTCTTTCCATCTAAATCCACAAGTTTGCAGAGTTCCGAGGTCCATGGCGTCGTTCCCAGTAAAGCATCAACACTTTTATCCCACCTGTTTTACTTTTTTAACCTTATTTTACACATGGTTTATAAGCAGCTTTGGCAAATCTTTTAAAATAATGACTCAGCTTGTATCCAAGGATGTTTTTTTAGCCTCCTCACGTGTTTTATTACCCAGCTCTTCATTTATCATCATTTTTGTCGCTGCGCCTAAAGAATAAGTTGAAAATATTTCTGTGAGCGTTGTTGTTTTCTCCTCTGGGATTGTTCATCTCTGCGAAGCTTCATTCTGGCTTGATTAAAGCGGCCATGTTCTCCAACACTGGTTCTCACGTCTCTTCCTGAACATTTGACCACTGAGTTTTTAGACTGTGAGAGAGGCTGCAGCGCCTCCTTCACAGCTTCACGTGGGTGGTCGACGGTCGGTGTTTCTGTGGTATTTCAAGTTGACGACTTCCTCAGATGCTGTCGTGCAGCTGTTCAGAGGTGAAGCGGCCGCTCAGCCATGGAAGAGATTTACGGCAACATCGACGATCTCAAATCGGTGCAGCCGGACCCTCCTGCGCCCCGCCAAGGTGAGCCGGGGCAGCCTGACGGAGGCCTGAACCACTGTTGTCTTTCCTCTGATCTTGTCTGCCTTCAGGCTCCCGGAGCTCCGAGAGCAGCCTGAGCTGGTACCTTCTTCCCTGTCTGGGCCTGCTGAGTCTGGCTCTGCTGACCGGACTGGTGGTCGTCGGCGTCCTCCGTGAGTCTGGTTCCCGTCCGCTTTCACAGGCTTTTACCTTAAAAACTAAATTCAGCAAACTTTTTGGCAGAACAGTTCTTGGGGGAGGTTCTCAGTGTGGCGCTTGTGAGGGTGATGTTTGGTCACCCGCGCTGTTCGTTTACTAGACTCAGATCAACCACACAAACAACAGGAGGCCTTGCAAGGGAGAGCTGACGAGCAGTTCAAGCTTCCTCTCTCAACTCCGTCCGTCTGCTGCTCGCTCTCCTCTTTTATTTGGTGCACACAAAATTTGTATCAATCTGACCTCATGATTCCTTCTCCTCCTATCTCTACGACTTCCTCGTGTCCTTGAACGTGATACCTCTCAGTGCTGGGTACCTAACAGCATCAACACTTGATTCAAACACTCATCTTGTCCTTTGCTTAGTTCACAGGCACGTGTGAGTGCGACGAGTTCTGCAGCTTGAGCAGAATAGGAGGAGGGAAGTGATTTCGCCTCCACCACCTCAGTTGCTGTGACTACTGCATAGGCGGTTCTAGTGCGTCCACAGTCATCCTTTCTCGATGATCCATCCACAAAGAGTGTCTGTCCTGTAGTCAACGCGACATCACTGAGATCTGGTCGCGGCAGGACCTTGGTGGAGACCTCATCCAGGCAGTTGTGCTGGTGTCCCTCTTCTGCGGTGGGTAGCAGCGTTGCTGGGTTTAAGGTCGTGCAGCGACGAATCGTCAGATTCGGCTGAGACAGCAACACTGCCATGCAGGAAAGATGACGTGCTGGCGACAGGAATGCTATCTTACTTTGTAGCAGCAGTATTGACACTGCATGTGGAACTAGCAAAGTTAGCTCATGATATAGCACCACTCCTGCGGAGGCTTTTACTGCCTCAGATGCTGCCACCACTGCTTTAACGCATGGTGGGAGTGCACAAACTACGGGATCTAGCTTGTGGGAGTAGTAGGCCACTGGCTGCCTCTTATCTCCGTGCTTCTGCAACAAAACTGAAGTCATAAAATCACCTTTGCAATCTACGACCTGCTCAAAAGGCTTCTGATAGTCTGGCAGCTTTAACACTCCAGCACCTACAAGGGCCTGCTTTGTGTGTGTAAATGCTTCTTCAGCTTCAGGGGTCCAAGTTAACACATCAGTCATTGCTAAGGGATTATCATACATCAATGCTTGTAAAGGGGCAGTTATTTTCGCATAATCTAAGATCCATGATCTGCAAAAATTCACAAGTCCTAAGAATGACATCATCTGCTTCTTTGTTTTTGGTTTTGGGGCTTTAAGCCCTGCTGTTTTCCTCGACTCGAGAATAGCTCTTCCATTATGTGTCAAAACATGGCCCAGATAAACCACTTCCTGCTTCACCAGTTGCAGTTTGCTTTTGCTTAATCTATGGCCTTGAGCGGCTAGCCAGTGTAGCAATGCTAGCGTGTCTGACCAACAATCTGCCTCTGTTTTTGACGCCATGAGGATGTCATCCACGTAGACGAGGATTTGACTTCCACACGGAGGTTTAAACTTAGCTAATGATGACATCATTACTTGAGAGAAGATTGTGGGACTCTCACAGTAGCCCTGAGGTAACCTTGTCCAGGTGTACCTCCGTCCTTGAAACGTAAATGCAAACCAAAACTGGCTGTCTGGATGTACTGGTACAGAGAAAAATGCATTGGATACATCGATCACCGTGTACCACTGATGTTCAGGGTTTAAGTCATTCAGCAGAGTGTATGGATCTGCGACTAAGGGAGACCTAGGGACCACTGCAGCGTTCACAGCTTGCAGGTTCTGCACCATCCGCCAGCCGGTAGATGGTGGTGCCTTCCTTACTGGAAATAGGGGTGTATTTACAGGAGACTCAGGACACTCTCTGGTGACTCCTGCTTTAAGCAGTGAGTTAAATATCGGAACAATACCCTCCTGTGCATCAGTCTTAAGGGGATATTGCCTCTGAAATGGTCTATAATCTGATTTAGGGATTATTTTTACAGGTTCTGCTCCTTTTATAAGACCTACATCTGCAGGTCCTTCCGACCATAATTGAGGGGGAAGCTCTTTCAGCTTCTCCTCTTCCTCCTGCGTGAGGAAGATGTTTTCTTCTCATGAACTCTGGTCTGTGAGGTGCGTTGCTGGATGTGTCAGCAACAATGTTTTAAGGGGAATACGCCACACCTGGAACTGATCATTAAAATCAACCTCACCCTTAGGCCTATAGGGCAGGCTGCTCCAGTGTTTTACGTCACATCCCAAGTCTTGCCATCTTTTCTTAAGCGGTTTAGCAATAGAAACATGTGGTACAGAACCTGACACTTTGAATAGCGCTGCTGCTTCGGTGGAAAGGCTTCCTGCCGTGCAGACAGCTGTCTGACCACACACATATAGGTGCATAATTACAATCATTTGTGGATCTTTGAGTTTAGCAAACTGCTCTGCATAGCTTGATGTGCCGTGTGGGTCTGATTTACAGATCTCACCAATGCGCTCCACGTGCATGGTTACATGCAGGTCAGTTTGATTGTGGAGC
This sequence comes from Takifugu flavidus, assembly GCF_003711565.1. NCBI lineage: Eukaryota > Metazoa > Chordata > Actinopteri > Tetraodontiformes > Tetraodontidae > Takifugu > Takifugu flavidus. Next base: position 2,945,433 of record NC_079520.1, on the reverse strand, counting down.
TGGGCTTCGGGCTGTAAGTATGACAGAGCTTTACCATATAACATAGTGATTGGGTCAGAAAATGGAGGGGGCTGCTTTTCAGGATGTTGAGTGACCAATATTTACTGCACATCTCTCCTTCTCTTACCCACAGATTAACCATTCTATCTACAGACCACATCCCTTCGGCTGTGGTACGAATCATCAACTGAAGCTGAGAGATAAGATCTCTTCCTAACAGGTTTACGGGACATGTGGTGGAGATCACGAAAGGAGCTTTAAGTGTGATTCCACTTACAGGGTCACAAACATCTACAGGAACTGACATTCTTTCTTTAGTTACGAGACCATTTGCTGATCTCACAAAAATCTGTGTAGAAGTTGGTGTCAGGGCTATTGGATCTCTAATTACTGATTTACCTGCACCCGTGTCTACTAAGAATGTTAAAGAATTACCTAACATGGTCAGTTGTATTTCTGGTTTGCCTTCAGCAAACAGGAAGATGGTTTCTAAGTCTAAAACATCTTCTAAGTCTTCTTTTTCAAATTGGTCAAATTTTGTGCCCTGATTTGTTTTAATTTTTGTGACATCTTTTTCCGGTTCTAGTCATTGTTGAGGTGTATTAGAACCTTGCTGCTCTATTATATCTCTGGTCACGTTGTTTCTTTTTGCAATCACGTTCCCAGTGTCCATAATTTTTACAATAATGACACCGATCTTTTTCACTCAAATTGCCTCCTCCTCCCCTTCCGCCTCGGCCTCGCCCATGTCCGCGGCCTCGGCTTGGGAGAGGGTTGGCATTGAAAAACATGCCTGTTGATTGGTTCTTACTTTTTTGGCATTGTCTTTCAGCATGCATAGCATGTTGTTCATAGCGGTTTAGGTTACAAGTTCCGAAATCAACTAATTGTCTCTCTACCCAGGTTTTTATCTCTGATTTTGATCCCCCATGTATAGCTTGCTTTAACTGCTGTTGGTAGGGACCTTCTGGTTCTTCCGCATACGGAATTCCACTATTTTTTCGGAACACATCTTTCATTCTCATGCTATAGTCTTCAAAACTTTCGTCAGTCTTTTGTCTCGTGGCCGTAATGGCGCTGTAGTCAGCTCGTCTGGTAAAAGCAGTTCGCATGCGCTCGTACAGTCTGTCAAGTCTGTCATTTAGTTCTTGGCTGCCAGGCTGCCATGGTTGTTGAGTGGCTGGATCCACTGGGACCCAATCTCCTCTAACAGTGCCCCATTTCTTGCCATTAACGCACATGAGGACTTGCTGTGTTTCAGTACCGTTAGTATAGTAACTTCTTTTAATTTTGTAATATTGCCTGGCCTGTCTAAGTTACCATCCCAATCGAACTTAGTCATCCACAGCTGAACATATGAGCATGAACCTCGATATTTGTCTTCCATGTGTTTACATGATGCTGGGATTTCGAATTCAGCACCTTTTGTGGAATGTTGGTTGCCCATGTTTGCACTTTATTTATCAGTTTTTATGTATTTGAGTGGAGACGCCTGATCTCCCGACTGAACAACCCTCAATCCCTACAGGATATCTAGTTCAGTCCCTCTGCCGTGGCCTCATAGTCAATCGTTCTCGATCAGGAGAGTATACACCAGGCTTCTACCTCCGAGGAGGCGGGTGTATCTTGCCTCTGCTTCTCTCCTGATGACCAGGCAGGCAATACCGCGGTATTTTCTGTGTAGCGCTTTTTGTGTCTTATACTCACTCCGTTGTCGCTATGGTTTCTCTCTGAGTTGTTTTAGTGCCTTCTTCCCGTCACTGGAGATGGTCGCCCTGGGAGGGACGAAGACCGGCCTTCCGTCAACTCGTGATGAAAGGTCTTTCACTTCGGACGTCTTTTGACTCCGGCTGTGCACAGACTTCGGCGTTCGGTCGTCCCACGGCGCTCCTCTCCAGGTCTTGGGATCCGGCTCGAAGGACCAATTTTTGTGAGGGTGATGTTTGGTCACCCGCGCTGTTCGTTCACTAGACTCAGATCAACCACACAAACAACAGGAGGCCTTGCAAGGGAGAGCTGACGAGCAGTTCAAGCTTCCTCTCTCAACTCCGTCCGTCTGCTGCTCGCTCTCCTCTTTTATTTGGTGCACACAAAATTTGTATCAATCTGACCTCATGATTCCTTCTCCTCCTATCTCTACGACTTCCTCGTGTCCTTGAACGTGATACCTCCCAGTGCTGGGTACATAACAGCTACAATACTTGATTCAAACACTCATACATTCTTTTTGATTAAACATTCTAAATCTACTTACTATACTTACTATAGCATTGAAACGATAATAGTAATAACAACAATAATTCTTCTCACATGCTGCAACCAGCCAGCAGGAGGCATCGAGGTGCTTCTTTACTGCTGAACGGATAATTATTTAAAAAAAGGAAAGGAAAGTTCACGGATGACACAGGTCAAAGTCGTTTTAATGAAACCAAAAGGTCACTTCAGCTAGAATTCTGTTTCAGTCCAACGTCTTTTTCTGTAAAATGGTGGTTTTGCTGTTCTTGTAGTGTCCTGGCTGTTGTGAAGCTGTGGTTTAACAACGTTCCCGCCCTGTTACAGCACCTTCCATAAGTGTGTGTGTGTGTGTGTGCGCTCTGCTCTCTGTTCTCAGTTCACCTCTCGACTACCGAACTCGCCGCCACCAGAACCAACCTGTCTGAACTCGCCGCCATCAGAACCAACCTGTCTGAACTCGCCGCCACCAGAGCCAACCTGTCTGAGCGCCTCCTCACCTGTGCTGGCGAACTTCTTCAGGTGTCCGAGGAGAGAGCCCTGCTGAACGCCAGCCTGGCCAACAGGACGGAGGAGCTGGACAGGCTGCGTGAGTGTGTGTCCTCTGTCCGTCTGCACAGTCGCCACAACCTGTGGAGAAGCTTCCCGAGCTCCTGTATGACGAGGGTTTTATACAGAGAAACCTCGAGATGGGGAGGACCGCTCCTGAGAAGGGAGAGAGGAGGGAAAAAAAGTGTTGATTTACGAGTAAAACCTTCAGCTTTAGTCATCTGAGCACTCTTTAGCTTCAGTCCTTCCCCTCCTTTCACTGAAGGAAGCTTTTGTTATTTACGTGCTGTAGTATCTGAAGCCTGTGTATCTATTCTCTGCAGGCCTGGACTTCTGTAAGACCTCAACTTATTCTTCAGCTAGCTTAGCGCCATCTCACACCTGTTCCATATGTTTCCTGCTCTTTTGTCTTGTCATCAGCTTGTGATAGATGTCCTGTTTTTTCCTGTATAAGCAACATCTAACGAGGATGTGCTCCGGCTCCCGATTGTTCTTCTAACGTGCTCCATGAGGCTAAACTCCTACTTTCCTCTTTGTAAATAACTGGACTCTAGGCCATTTGTTTTGCTATACTGTGTTATGAGGTCATCAGAGAAGAATGTGTTTACTTAACCATGTAAGAAGGGGCTATCGAAGTGAGCACTTCGGAGGTCTTCACCATTTGGACCACGAAACCTCCCTCGGGCAAACTGCAGCCACAGCTCGGTGTCTGCGAAGATTCCTTCCTCATCAGCACCTCTCGACGACCATCAGAAGAAATTTACCACAGTAGCATTAAATCTCAATAAAAGCGGGTTTTCTGCTAACGAACATCTGGAGTCACATCTGGGTTTCTTTCATCTGTCTCGCAGAGAAAAGCTGCCGGATCGGCTGGACGTTGTTCAACAACTTCTGCTACTTCTTCTCCTGCGAGCTCACGTCCTGGGAGGCTTCGAGGCAGAACTGCCGACGGGTCGGAGCGGATCTGGTGGTCGTTGACACTTCTGAAGAGCAGGTCGGTGGCGTTTGTTCCCCCTCGCCGGCGTGTCAGGGTGCGTTTCTTAGCGAGTGTGCAGAGAATCCTGATGGTTTTCTGTTACCTTAAACAGAAATTCCTCTCCAAAAACGTCAAGAAAGACACGTGGATCGGCCTGAACGACATGGAAACGGAGGGAACCTGGAAATGGACCGACGGCAACCCGCTGACCAAAGGGTATCTGTCAGTTCCTGGCTGGTGTGGAAAACATGCTAGCACCCACAGAGGGAGACCCACATCAGTATTTCCTATAAAATGAGAGATGAAACCTTGAAACGTCATTTTCCTCCTGCTCTACAGGTACTGGTATAAAAATCAGCCGGACAATGGGAACAACGACCCAACATTGGGCGAAGAGGACTGTGCACACTTGTACATCGCTGACACAACCTGGGAAGCAAACTGGAACGATATCTCATGTAACAAACCTCTTCAGTGGGTTTGTGAGAAGAAATTAGGTTAGAAGAGCCAAGCGGAGTATTTTAAGGTGCAGAGGGAAGTGCTGCTGCTCTTTAGCTGAGGTGTGATGACCCATATGAGGAAGTTTCTCAAGAAACAAGTGTTATTTTCAAATGTTGGTGGTTCCGCAGCTGTTTCCTCCAATAAAGTTCAGCCGTCTTCAGGCATGACGTCTCCGCTTCCACCTTCTCCAGCTCTGGAGGACGGGGTCATACAAGGTCAAACGTCGAGTCCGGTGGAGACGGTGACACGGGCCCCCTGGATGCCCGTTTGGGTCGTCGGTGCTGAGGCCCAGAGAGCCCTCCTGGACCCTTCGGACCCCCCCTGGACCCTCTGATCCTCCCACACGGCCTTTCATCTCTTCCCTTTGATGGCCCCCAAATGGGGAACAGCCTGCCAGAGGAGCTCAGGGACCGCCGGGAACGCTGACATTTCCGAAAACAAGCTCCCGCCTATTTAATTTGTCTTTTTATCTCGTGTTCTTAACCTACTTTTTATTTATTTTATTATTTATCCAACCCGTCACATTTAATCGATGTTCCCGTCAGACTTCCCGAGACTTTTACCTCGGCTTTGAACTAACTGCTCTTTTATGCTTGTTCATGTTTATTTTTGCCGGAGTTTTTCTCAAATATTGTTTTATTTCTTTAGTTTTTTATACTTCCTGTTTCTTCTGTGTCATGGGGGTGGGGGGTTGACATATAAAGCGCTTTTAGCTACATTCAAGTGTCTGTTATCACTCAGTACCTCGACTCACCAGTAGATGGCAGCACCAGTATCCTTTGATCTTCCTGTCGTGAGGGGGAGGGTGTGGCCAGGAGATCAAAGCAGGCCTTTCGATACCAGGGTTGCAGGCTTGACCTCTGCCCCCTGCAGGCGACCTGCTGCAGTTGATCACAGCTCTGAAACAGCAGAACCTGCTGAGGTCCAAAGAAGGAACCGTCTGTTGCGTCTGTGAAGCGTCTGAGGCAGCTCCACTCCTTCAGTAAACTGTCGGTCGTTGTTCTGTGACCTGCAGCGTTTCTGCTGTTGCTACAACAGGAAGCACCAGCTGCTTCTTAAACAATATGTAAAATAGGAACTTCTTCTCGTGGTTCCAGGTGGCCCCAGAGCTGCTTTAGGTGATAGTGGACCGATTATTTAGGCTCTATGTCCTGTCTGGCCAAGACTTTGTGTCCTAAATCAAAATTTGCAGGCGACAAAGCTGCTCCGGTGACGCCGCCTCGACAGTTCCGAAGAACACGCCTCAAAGGTAATATTTACACATGGTGTTCTCCAAACAGGAGAGGGAGAACGTCTGTGCAGCAGCATGCCTGTAAAGCAGGTTGGTGCAACGGTGGCGGGAGAGGCCTGACTGGACCTTCTGGACCTCGACCGGAGGACCGCCGCATCCAGGGGTTTGGTCTGCAGACATGGCGTCGCTGGGGCAAATAATCTTCTGCAGGTTTGGACCTTCTCGCTAACATCTGGAGGGGTTCTTTTATCAGCTGTCTGCAACTTGATGCTACTGGAGATATGACGAATGTAGCCCAGCCCATGTGTCCGTGTGTCTGTCTTCTCTCCCCGCAGCATGATCACCATCATCATCTTGTTCTCGACCATCATCATCCTCATTCTGAGCTTGACGTTCTCACGTAAGCCCTCTTTAGCATTAGCATTAAACGCCATGCTGCATAGACTAATGAGCGGTCAACACTTGTGACCGGTCACTTTGTAGTCTTTTAAATTTTCAGACTTTAGAGTTGCAGGAGGTTCCTCGGTTCTCCTAAATATTGGTCCAAAGTGCCACGCCCAACAGCTAGGTAGCTCTGCTGGGACTCAAACCTTCACCAATCATGATTTGGGCTAGCGCCATATTGTCTTGAGGAGAGCTGGTTTTACTTAAGGTTAGCAGGTTAAGAACGTGTCGCAATGTTGCCCTTAAATGTTAGCAGACAACACGCTACACGCGCTAGCTTTGATAGCTTGAGGGGAAAAAAGTAGAAATCTTTATTTGAAAGAACTTTTTTGGTAGCTCGTGTTGGTTTAAGGTGGTACTGGTGAGGAAAAACATCCTTACAACAGGCAGAAACCCTCAGTAGGACCACGTCTGGACCAGAGGTGATGTAATCTAAGAAAATGAAGGATGACAATCTGGTTTACGAACTGGTCTCGTATTCCTAATAATTTGGCTCGCAGGGCAGGCCCACAGAGGCAAACAGCCACACACACTCAAGGTAATACTTCCTGTTTACAAAGAGCTCAAAGAACAGCTGAATTATCATGAAGTGGAATAAGTAGACATACTGTATAACCGGATAATCAAAGTCGGTCTCCTCCTGTGCAGACAACGCCCCCTCTGTCGTGACCCAGAACACGTTTCCGGTCGCCAACCTCGGGCAGGATCATCTGCTCAGCTGCCAGATCGTGGACACAGAGGAAACCACCTACACCAGGGTGTCGGTCACGTGGGAGAAGACGGGCATGAAGGGGTTTGTTTACCGATATTTGTACGGGGGGCCGTACCTGGAGGACCAGAACCCACAATTTGAAGAGAGGACCGAGGTCTTCCCGGACGCTTTGCTGAGGGGGAACGCCTCGCTGCTGCTGAGGAGCGTGAGTGCCGAGGACGAGGGGGTGTACACCTGCACCATCGACTCCCCCACAGGGGGAGGAAAGGTCAACATTCGGCTCAGAACAGCAGGTACGGAGTGGGAGGGGCTAGTTTAGACGGTTATCATCAAGCTCAATCGTCTTGATCGTCCTCAAAACGTGCTAGCTGTCGCTGATACTCACGCTAGCTTTAACTGTGATCTTAAACGTGCTTAAATCTGATTAAATTCATTAGAAATGCTTAGCCGTCTTGCTAACTAGCATTTTTAAAAGGGTTAGCATTTCAAAACCTGATTTTATTTGTGTGAATTCCAGCCTACACGGCTCCCACCTTCACCTTCTCTAAAGGCACCATGACCGCAGTGGCGGACCGATGGTTCCCCAGACCCAACGTGACCTGGATGGACCACAACAGGAAGGTTCTACAGGCGACCACCAGCATCCAGGAGAACTCCGTCGGTATATTCAGCGTCGTGAGTAACCTGCCGCAGGTCACTGACCGCGAAACCTACACCCTCGAGATACAGAACAAGCTGGTGACGTCCATCTCCAGGGTCCAACTGACAGGTACGCTGAGGGACGAGCGCCACGTCAGGAGACACAACAGCGTCTCACCCTTTAAATTCCTCTTTTCCAGACCTGAACGTCTCCACGTCTTCATATTTCAGCTTCAGCAGGGCGCCGCCCACGCTGGCGTCCGTGGTGCCCAGCATCGTGGCGGCCGTGGCCTGCGTCTACCTTCTGATTTAATCACACACACACACTCACACACACTCGTCCCCTGGCTGTGACCGTCTCCGTCATCACCGCTGAAGTTCATGTCATGAATATTTATATTTCTGGACGTTCCGTTGTTGCTGTAACAGCATTTTAATCTTTTTGTGTATTTTCTCTGTTCTGTGGTGCCATTAAATGTTAATAAACGGCCTTTTTTGTCAAAAGAACAGATGAGATCACCGTGAAATAAAGTCCACAGACTGTTTAGGACTCTTTTTTATTAACCTGGTGGTTTCTGGGCATGGAGGGGCCCCTGGGTGGGGCTGGCGGGTGTCTTCGTGTTGTGCTACAGCCAATAATTAACACCTCCCGAGTGAGCACCGTCTGTTTAACCAGGAGTTTGTTTTTCCTCCAGAGTTCTGGTGGACCGAACGTCCCACAGTTGTCATGCAGTAGCGGCCTCCGTCCTGTAGGGGCGCACCGAGCATATTTACTTTTTAAAAAACCCAAACTGTTTAAATATTTTGCACTAAAATGTAAAAGCCAACCACTAAATCACGATAATAGAAATTCTCAAAGGTTATGTTCAGGTACAACCGGTGATTCCTGCGTTTAAAGAGTTTTAAGCTCTGAAGCGACTATTTGTGTGCTGCGAGGTCTTTGCAGCAGCCTGGGAGCCACTGGAGCCCCACACTGGTATTTGGTCCACCCATAAAGCTCCAGAGACCTCCCATTGGAGAGTGAGGTGTCAAATTTCCCACCGACTCGTGAACGCCGCATAGTTCAGCGAGAAAGTTTGGGACTCGGGCGCTTGAGTTTCGGGTGTCGGCGCGCAGGAGAGCGCAGCGGGGGTGTCACCTGTGACCGCTTCACTGGGGGGGTTGTGTTATTGACGGCTTTGTTCGGGGAAATCACTAAAAAGAGCCAAATGTCGCAGCCGGACCGGATAGAAAACGAGGCGGAACTGGAGCGGAACGGCCCCCCCGCGAACCCCCGGGCGGTGTGTAACGCGTGTAAACGCCTCTACCGGGACCCCAGAATCCTCCCCTGCCTGCATACCTTCTGCTCCGAATGCATCGGCCAGTTGGAGCCGTTCTCGATGGGGGGGCCGCCGCGGGGGGAGCGGCCCGTCGTCACGGTGCTCTGTCCCACCTGCGACTCCGAGGTGGACATCCCCCCGTCCGGACCCGGCGCGCTCAGCACGGACCACCTGGCCCTGGACGAGGTTTTCCTGGAGACCCTGGTGGCGGACGGCCCTCTGGGGTGCGACCTGTGCGGGGAGGGAGGCGCGGAGAGCCGCTGCGAGGTGTGCTGCGTGAACCTGTGCGGGTTCTGCTGCCAGGCGCACAGGTACAGGCGCCAAGAGAACCCCGCTTTATTAAGAACGCGCACGCAGGGAGCAGAATGCGGGGAAGGTGGATGTGGGTGCGGGAACGTCGGGGCCTGATCTCAGGTCTGGTGGCCATCGGGTCCTGAGTCTGTTCTAATGCCTTTTCTCTCGCTCCAGGAGGCAGAAGCGGACGGCGTCTCACTCCGTTCGCTGCCTCAAGGAGCTGAAGTCCGCCGGTCGCCTCAGCCGGCCCGTCCTCTGCTCCCTCCACCCGGCCAGGAGCTCCGGCTCTTCTGCCAACCCTGTGACCGGCCCGTCTGCCTGGAGTGCGCCGCCACGCTACACCGCGACCACCACTGCAGTCCCACGCGCGACGTCGTCCATCGCCATGGAGACCGCATCCGGGAGCTGGTCAGCGGGCACCTGAGGCCCCACCTGGGGCACCTGAAGGCCTCGCTGCAGAAGGTGAGAGCCTTGGCTCCACAGCACCGGAGGACACGTCTGACGCGTCTCCTTGTGCAGGTGGAAAAATCCCAGGATGCTTTGCAGGCGCGGGTGGATGCAACAGCCAGTGAGGTGAGAGGGTTTGCGCGAGGCTACGCCAGTGCCGTGGAGGCCCACTGCCTGTCTCTGCTGCACCGCCTGGAGGAACTTCACGTCCAGCGCAGGTAGGAAGACCCTTCGTAGAGGAGAATGAAACGGTAGCTGAGGGGCGGCGGTGCGCGTTTGCTCCGCTGCAGGAACCAGCTCCACCTGCAGAGGGCGCAGCTGCAGCAGGAACTGGTGGACGTCCAGGGCGGCGTGGACTTCGCGGAGAGGCTGCTGACCTGCGGCTCGGACGCGGAGATCCTCAGCGCCAAGGCCGTGACCCTGAAACGTCTGGGCAGCCTGGCAGAGGGCAGCCGCAGCGGCCGCCCGGCGGCCGTCGCCCCCGACGACGGCAGCGGCATCAGCTTTGCGGCCAGTGAGCCGGCGGGGCAGGTGGGGGGCTTCCCGGTGGTGGGGGCGATTGTTTCAAAGACGGTGGAGGTCAGCAAGTGCACCATCGAAGGAGAAGGTAGGGAAACGGGCGGCTTCCTTCACCACATCCACACCTCTGAAGGGTTTGTTCAGTTCTGTTTACATTTGTGGGAGGACTTCAAGATCTAGAGTTGGGCCCCGAGGGGGGGCAGAAGGGCTGTTTACATGCCTGTTAAATAATAGAGAAAGGAGGCAGGAGAGTTCCGTGACAGCCTGGGAGGATCCGACAGGAGCTGCTTTGCTTGTCCCCCCTCAGAAGCTCCTCAGGGCGGCTCAGACGTGTCAGACCCAGGTGCTCAGACCCGCCTGCCTGGACGCACTCGTGTTTACCTCTGTGGGAAAACCACAAGCGAGGACATGTTTGCTGACTCTTTCCAAGTGTCAGCTTAAATGTACAAGCTGTCGTTCTGCGGTTGGTCTGAATTGTGTGCACGTGGCTGTGCACGCCGTGTGTTAGAGAGAGAGAGAGCAACTGTCCTGCTGGGTCAAATTCAAAAGCTTCTGCACAAACACTGGATTTAAATACGCGCAGAAGCTAATTAGGAGAGACAAATTAGCGCGCGGCACTCGCTGCGAACAGGAGGTGAAGAGCGTAAAATACCGACTGAGCCGCAGCTCTCCGTCGTATTTGCTCAGTGGCGTGCGGATCGGCTTGTGCAAACACGGCCAACACGCTTCCCAAATTAGCTCCAGTCGGCGCCGTTAGCTTTGGACTGGGACGCCACGTCCGTTGAGCTGAACCGAGGGGCTGTATGAGCGCGATCGTAGGGGGGGGGGGGGGGGCCGCATCTGTGTTGAGTAATGGTGTCGCCCTCTGGTGGCGAGGCTGCAGGCCTTTTGGGACTCACAGCAGCTCTCGTTTTGACAACTACCTGACTGTTTGCGGAGCTGCACTGTTTGCCCTGTGTTAGCAAACACGCTCTTTACCACCCAGCCAGCGTCCGTGTGTGAACAACCACGCACGGCCCTTTGAGGACGTCTGAGAGAATTTAGGACCACCGTAAAGTTAACAGAGCTAAAGCTAATGGAAGCTAATCGTGTCCTCAGCTTCCTGGTGTGTTTGCAACACCACCAGTCTCATTCGGAGCATCAACGTCCGCAGCAGCCGGCCGCAACAGATGAAGGCGGCGTTGGATCGTTAGTTATCATCCAGCTAATGGAGCCTGACAAAGGAATGCTAGGCAGCATTAATCACGGGTGCGGGCGCCAACGATGTCCCGGTGATGGATGAATATCTGACCAGTATCAGCAGAACAAGTTAATGGAATGTTGAATAATGACGGGAGGTTCTGGAAAGGTCCAGTCAGCAGCAGCGGGGGAGGGGGGGGGGGTCTCCTGTTATTGTGCTGCTTTATGCAGACAAACCGTGTAAATGTCTCCATCGTGTGGGGACACGTTCCAGCTCTTTATCTGACGGAGTCTTTTTACATATTTACATGAAATTGCCACTAATAGCTGGTTAGTGAAAAGGCTGCTCCCCATAAACTGTGTTAATAAGCTTGTAATTGACCATCTATCTATTAAACTTAAGGCTTTAGCAGGTTTGCTTCCAATCAGAGCTCTGATGGAGGGGGGCCTGTCCGGGGTTTATTCCCGCCTCCAACCTCACCGCGTCTCCTTTCAGACCTGCACACATCCAGAGAGGGTGAGCGGGCTCACTTCCTCGTGGTGTGTCGGGACTCGGCCGGGGAGCGGATGACTCGAGGCGGCGAACACGTCATGGTGAGCATCGTGCACAAGGGGAAGAAGGACTGGTGAGTGTTGTCACGCTGCCCCCGGACGCTCCTCCCGCTGACTGGTGCCGCTAACGGGCCGTTTGCTTCGCTCCCTCAGCAAGGCGGAGTCGGCGGTGGTGGACAACGGCGACGGAACCTACGCCGTTTCGTACACGCCCCAGGAAGCGGGAGCGTACTCGGTGTGGGTGTGCGTCAGAGCCCAGCACGTCCAGGTACGTCGTCTGAAGACTTTCAGCATCCTCTGGATGGTGCTCTCACCCCCCCCCGCTGCGTCTCGCGTCCCTCAGGGGTCTCCGTTGGCGCTGACTGTGTCCAGGAAGTGGAGGCACCACAGCGGAACCTTTCACTGCTGCTGCTTCTGCTCCAGCGGAGGGTCCAAAGAGGCCCGCTGCGGCTGCCCAGGAACCATGCCAGGTACCCCGGTCGGCGGGACGGTCCGTGCTAATCAGACATCCGCTGATCTCTCTGGGTCCGTCTCTAGGGGGCTTCCAAGGTTGCGGCCACGGGCATAAAGGACACCCCGGGAAGCTGCACTGGTCCTGCTGCGGCTGCACGGTGAAGAACTCCGACTGTTTGCCGCAGAGCGTGCTGGACGCCGTCTCCGCCCGTGGCCACCTGCGAACCGTGGAGCTGTGAGGGGACGTTTTAGGGACCGTCCAGAGGAGCCGGCACAGGTCTGGTTTTTGTAGTTTGAAGGGATTTTCCTGTGAGGAAATCTGCTGTTGACCCACTGCTGTTTCAGACTGATCAGCAAAACTGCGTTAAAGTAGGAAGTTGGCGGTTTTCCTGTGAATCGGGTTCATAATGGCACCTGTTTATTCAGCTAAATCTCATTAAATCATGTGACTGTTGACGCGTGCGGAGTTAAAAAGTGCTGTTAACCATAATCTCGGGTCAGGCAAAGAATCTGCTGAAATGAATTTATTTTTAAATGAGCCAGTGAAATTTTAATGTTACTGATTACACGACAAGATGATGCGTCCACCGAGGTGCCCGTGTCGTGCCTGTCCTTAAAATCCTGTTGGAGGATGATTCTTTGCAAATAACCCAGAGAAACAAATGTATTTACATCATAATCTGGCCACACTTTTTTAACGGACACATTGAAACCTGCACAATCCCAATAAACACTTTCATTCCCCACCAACTCTTACCACTGTGATTGCGTCATGTCTGACCTCTCCATACCGCCAGGGGGCGGTAGAGAACCACCAGAGCGCTTCTTCTACACAACCTACAGAGGCTGCTGACGGCAGCAAATGGGAAATGAGGGATTAAGTGATGGGCCGGAAGGAAGGGTTGCACCAGGGAACCAGCGGTGCATTGTGGGAAAGATGCACGCTTAAACACTCCCATTATAGGAGAGCAGGTGCAGGTTAAAGATGATGGAGCGCTTCAGAATCCTGCGTCCGCTATTGATTTCTCACTCCCATCATTTCCTCTGTCCTTTCAGTGGAGTCGGGGCAGCGGGGAGACTGCACACACACACACACACACACACGATTGAGCAATGACAGCCAGTCCAAATGGCAGGATGCTCACCGGGGCGCTGAAGCCCAGAGCTCATAAACCTCCTTCACCCGCCACTGGGCTCTCGGCTAATGTAGCGTGTAATCGACACAATAGCGATCATGACACAATATTGTCTCACAGCCGCACGACCTCTTTCCCGACGTTTAATCTTTTAGATGTGCCTCTTTATTTTCCTTTTTTCCCCTCATGCACAGATTCACGGGAAGCACCTGAATGCATCATCAGGGTGACGCCGTTTATTCCAGGTGTGTGTTTAAAATTGATTCAGTGGAGCAAAATGGACCCGTCCGTCACCGCGTCCACATGCACGTCCAGTCCAGAGGTTTGTTGACTGTAGGCAAATCCAATAAGTTCTTTATTAAGTTTGTTGTTCTGGACTACTGGATAAATCAGCGCTACATGCTAGCACCTGTGGAGGGGGACCCGCTCCAATATTTATAGAAACAATGGTGCCTAGCAGCTTTTTCTTTTTACAGTGGCCATTTTGCCTCACAGTGTCAACTAAATAAAGCAAAATTTGTAAATTTTAAAGGCTATTCGGACAATCAAAGACACTTGTCAGGCTGCCGGGCTGTTGTTTGATGGTTGGTTATTGTGTAGGTAATGAAATCCTGCTGTGGGAATCATTTCCCGTCTGAGAAACAGATCAGGGCAGAGAGGATCAGGCTGGACGCCGCGTGATCTGATTACAGAGCCGCGGGTCAGGCTGTGGTCCTGACAGTAATGGAGTTACTGGACTCTAAATGGAGCGTAACCGTCTCCCACGCGAGGGAAGACCAGTCGTTAAAAGCCACTTTGTTTGGACTCGATTTCGGATGCAGGGGGCCGATGGAGCGGTCGGAGGAACGCCGAGCTCGCGCTGGACGTCCGCAGGTCTGGCGAAGGAAGAGAAACCTGAAAATGAAACAGAACTCATAGTCAAACCTTCCGAAAGGCCCAACTCAGCAGCCGAGCGGGGCTGATCCGAAGCTCCAGACTTTTATTAACTTCCTGTGGACGAGATCAAAGGATCACCTCGTGCAGGAAAATAGTTATTTTATAGAAACAAGTGCAACATTGGCAAGAAAAATATATAAAAGTCACGACGCCACAACGTTCAAGGTGAACTCGCGGCCTCACAAACCTCATTTATTATACAGGTGAACGACTCACTGTGGGGAGGTGTGATTCCAGGTTTGGTGTGAACCCCGCCCAAAAATAAATTAGCATTAATGTGTAGCATCAAAACCGGCACAGCAACCGACAGAGCGTACAGATGCTCCTGCACGCTGGGGTCCTCCAGAACCTGCCACAACAGATGGGCTCCTTTAGGTGGAACAGCCCGACATTCCCAGCTGGGACGCCGGTCGGTTCCCCCCTTGATCCCGTATTTATGCGACTTTTCTCATAAATCCTCCCGTTGCTTATCCCAGCACCTTAGCGGCTTCCCTCACTCCAGAGTTTGCTTTGTTTTATCTGCCGCCTCCAGGTTTTCGGGGGATTTCTGGAGGTCCTGAGACGTCGACGCAAATTGAATGTGACGTGATGGACTGCGCCCTTCCTGGCCTGGATCTGATTGTCGGGGGGGGTGTTAGCAGGATGATTCAGTTGTGCACATCACTTGTTTGTCACCTGCAGCTTTAGGAAATGTGTCACCTCAATAAGCTTTTGACAGTCGTCCTCCTTTAATTAGCGCCCTCTTATTCCTTCTGCCTCCGTGAGGTAGTAGATCGCTGCACAGCGCTCCCTCTCTGGCCTAAATTTAGTTTCTCTAACTATTGTAACACGGTGGATCGTGTACAGCCCATAATTCTAGCTGGCATCTTTTCATTAGAACCCCACCGTCTGGTAAACACATCCGTCTTTCTGATGTGCGCATTTGCAGAGATATGCTTGTGGGCTAATGATGCAGTGGTTCGTGTGTTTTCTCTGCACAGGACAAATTGCAATTATCTGTGAGGCTGCTGCGGGAAAATGTAAATCATCTTCTCTAAAACCATCGAAAACATGCGTGGTTTTCAACGAGGTCGTGTAGTACCCAAACACGCCGCTAGGTGACGCGTGGACCCCGCAACTTCTGGGACCCCCGCTGCAGAAACCCCGCAACCTTTGCCTTCAGCAAAAGAGCCATAAACTTAAGCTGATTCCTGTTAAAGGGTTATTGACACAGAAAACACGATCATCTGTAGTTTAGCGTTGATTTTCTTGCATCGTGCATCATCCACCTTTGAACTTTGCATGACTTCCAAGGGAATAATCGATAATTAATTAAATCTAGCTTTTTTGGAGGGGTATGTATTGTAGACTAATCAATTAGTGCTGACTTGAAATATGGATAAGGCCCACGGATACGTGCTGTGGGTTCTAAAGTTAAAGTCCGATGACGACAGAGCAGGTAAGTTCCAGCTGCACCGGAAGGGCAGAACGGTGAATATGCCGATAAATCAGGAAAAGCAACCAATGGTGCAGGATACCAGCCAACTATTGAGCCACTAACAAAAAAAAAACATTTTTAGGGCAGGGAGGGGGGGGATCAATGTGGAAATAAAACTGTAATTCCAGCAGATGCAACGGGGGTTTTACATAATAAATGGGGCGATAAAAGATGAGCAAACGTAGGGAACAGTTTTCCCAACGTTCCAGACCGGCTGCGTGCGCTGGAATTGTCAGACGGTCTCTAAGTTGGCAGGCGGACCTGATGTTGGCTCTCCGAGCCGCGGCGGCTCCGTCAGTGAGTCAGTCCGTCGCTGCAGCCCGAGAGAGCGGCCAGGCGTCGACACCCTCCGCGGAGCCGTCAGCGAGAGGTGGCTGCGAGCCGACGGCGAGAGCACCGCGGCACCCGTGGACATGAGGACACCTGCCCCGGCGGCTTCTCCCCAGAGTCGCACCGCCGATCCCGACTGGCATCGATCTTCATGGAGGAACTGAGGAAGGTTGGTGGTGCAGCGCAGCAGCCTGGCTGTCATTAGCTAGCGTGAGCAGCCGAGCCTCGGAGCTAACCCCCGAGCAGGCTCCGGCTCCCACAGCCCACACTCCGGCCACCATAGCTAAAGCACCAACCGGTCCTTTGGCGTGTTTCGGAATATTTTAATTCCCTCACCCATGTTTTTCCCCTCCGATGCGGCCTTTTCGGCCTCCTTTTTTTTGATGCTACCCCCGGTTAGCGGCGCGAGTTAGCCGCTGTAGCTAGCTAGCATCTGCACCGCTAATCACACAGGCTGGTACTGTCAGAGAAAGAACTTAGTATTCCGGGAGGACGCGTCGTATCTATGTGCGGACCGGGTGGACCGACGGGGTGAATATTAAAAGAAAAAGCTCGATTTCTCATTCGGGCCGACATTTGCGAGCCGGATCCATCCGTTATCAATGCGAGCGGTTAATGGAAATGAGTTGTTGGAGCGGTAGCTAACGGGGATCGCGGTGTTTTCCGCGGGTTGGACACGCACCGGGGCGGGTGGGGGGGTGGAAACGTTCGGAAACGCAGTCACGTCCTTAAACGACCGATTAAAGTTCGGATTCGATGCAACACGACGTCCCAACTGCACCACCTGCCGCTCAATTCACGGCTCAATTGGCATTCGTGTGACGGACGGTCGGGCTGGACGTGCGTGGAGTCCCCTGATGTCCGCCGAGGGACGAGGGTGAGACAGTTGCCTGTCTGTCTGTCTGTCTGTCTGTCTGCCTGCCTGCCTGTCTGTCTGCCTGCCTGACTGTCTGTCTGCTGGCCGAACAACTGGAAAAGTTATCATGGAATCTTGATATCTTGTTCATGGAACCTTGCCAATGGGCCAAGGAAGAGCTGATTAACCTCGAGCGTGTCCACGGGGACCTTGACCTTTGACCTTCAAAAGACCAAAGGTCAAACCCAAGGGGCTCGGGTCTTAAACCAACCTACGATGCCACTTTTAAGTCCAAAAACTCCCATAAAGGAAGAGCGGACACTGGATCACCTGCTCCCTCTACGAGAACACGCACCAGGTTCTTTTGGGTTTAAGACCCAGCAGGCGGGGAAATGGGCTGCCTGGGGGGGGGCTGTTTTGGTGGCAGGTGTGAGCAGTACAAACCCAACAGGGACTTTGGGGGGGGGGTAAATGGGAGGTCGTAACGCGGCTGCTGGGGGGGGAACGGCGACTGACTGAACGGCTCTTGTTCTGTCCCTTTTCCAGAAGGATGACGAGCGTTCTGCTGCCGACCCGTCGCTCCTCCGCTGAGGATCTTCGCCGCTCTTTGGTTCCGGGACGCTCGGACGCAGGGATGAGATAATAAACCCGCTTGGACTCTGCGCTGCTACGACACATGTGGCGTTTGTGAACCCCACCCCCGCCCACCCACCCCGCCCCCCGCCCTCTAGGACCTCCCCAAAGACAAGTTCGACCCCAACCGTTTCCGACCATGACGACACCGGCGCTGCTGCCCCTGTCGGGCCGAAGGATCCCCACGCTGTCCCCGGGCGCCTCCTCTTTTCCTCACCACAGAGCCACGCTGAGGCTCTCGGAGAAGTTCATCCTCCTCCTCATCCTCAGTGCCTTCGTCACCTTGTGCTTCGGGGCCTTTTTCTTCCTCCCGGACAACTCCAAGCACAAGCGCTTCGACCTGGGCCTGGAGGACGTGCTCATCCCCCACATCGACCCGCCCAAAGAAGGGAAGCACTCCTCCGGACAGGTGGTCATACATGGACAGGGCGGGCACGACGAGCACAGGCACAGGTAAGGACCCAACCCGGTTCTGCTGAGAGGTTCTGACCCATATCTGCTGCGGACGTCAACCGGGTCCAGCATTTCTACTCGCGTGATATCGGCCAAAGACTTTAGAGACGTAACTGATTTGGCTGATCCATAAATCTCTGTATGGTCGCGGCTGCACACACACACACACACACACACACACACACACACACACACACACACACACACACACACACACACACACACACACAGTCACGGTCCTCTCAGGTGGGGGAACATGACACCGACTGACGTGGCGTCCCTGCTGCCTCCGGGTTCATGTTATCTACATCAATTATCTGTGGTCACAGCCCGTCTGTGGTCGCAGCCCGTCTGTGGTCGCAGCCCGTCAGTGCCACATTTGCTGTGTTGTTTGCAGATCCTGGGAATGTTCTCACCGCATTAGTCGGCTCGTATGTGTTTTCATGCCCTCGCTTTCCGCCGTGTAATGACCCGTCACGATGAGGTGCGTTTGCTTTAGGCAGTTTATTTTCTCTGTGTGTGTGTGTGTGTGTGTGTGTGTGTGTGTGTGTGTGTGTGTGTGTGTGTGTTGTGTGTGTGTGTGTGTGTGTGTGTGTGAGAGAGAATGATTGAGAAGCAGGTCTGACTGCAACATGGATCGTGTGTCACAGATTTGAAGCATGGCGTCCTCGCTCGGATCGCCGCCTCTCTTCAGCGTGTTGAGACCGCATGTGTGTTTTTGTGATTTGCTCCAGAATAAAGTGTGTGAGTGTGTGTGTGTGCGTGCGTGTGTGTGTGTGCGTGTGATTGTGTGTGTGTGAGATGGAGTCCGCAGGGACGCGTTAATTTGAGAGGAATTGAAGCTGTTGCTGCGACGATGCTTAAATGTTGTAGGGATGGGAATAATCCCTCTGAGATCCCTGGGAAATTAGTTTTGTGCGGCTCTAAAAGGCTCTTGTGTAATTAATGCCAGATAAGCATCTTCATGCAGGATGTTTGGGTTGGTTCATTAATTGTAGGTTATGAAAACAGCGTCCGTGGCTGCACCGTCTTTAAATGTTCCCCAGAACGAGCCGTGTGTGTGTTCTAGAGCAACCACACCTCTGATCCTGATCATATCAGCTCGACCCACCCAGCGCTGATCCATCCCATAATCAGCTCCACCAGTGTGAGGGCAGCTAACCTGGTTTATGACCATGGTCATGATTCAGCATCAGCTCCACTGAGTGTGTGAGTGCGTGTGTGTAAACACTGATTTTCTATAGAAACTAGGACACACCCCCTTTATAATTTCACTCCTTTAAAATCAGCTATGCAGCTTTTACAGTTGTGCAGTTTGGCTGTTGCCATGGTAACCAATGTCCAGACCAGTCCCCTTTTTATTGGTATTTTCTTCCACTTTTCTCACATCTTAGTTTTTATTGACTGGAATCCAGTATTGCATTTTCTGATGAGTGAAAGTTCCACCAGACGCACCGATGCTGGAAAAATGGATGGATGGATGGATGCATGCATGCATGGCCGGATGGATGGGTGGATGGATGCATTGATGGATGGATGCATACATGGCTGGATGGATGGGTGGATGGATGGATGCATACATGGCTGGATGGATGGATGCATGGATGGATGCATACATGGCTGGATGGATGCATGGCCGGATGGATGAGATCAGTGAGGCTGTCATTGAAAGGGTGCAGTACAGTACGAGCGTCCTCGGCGGAGTGTTCTGTCAGCAGACGTGGGGACCCTCTGTCCTCCGTGGGGACCCGCCGTCCTCCGTGGGGACCCGCTGTCCTCCGTGTGGACCCGCTGTCCTCCGTGGGGACCCGCCGTCCTCCGTGGGGACCCGCCGTCCTCCGTGGGGACCCGCTGTCCTCCGTGTGGACTCAGCTGCAGACTCTGCTGACCCGAGTGTCTCTGAGAACATGAGAGAGCAACATTCACTGTCGCCTGAGCTGCTCTACCAGAACTCCATGACGACGTCACTCCTAATGCAATGGGATCCACCAGCGAGACCACCTGGGCCCCCCCAGAGCCAGTGGCCTCACGCACATGCACACGCACATGCACACGTTTGGACACCTGTAATGATCTGAAGGTTTAGTTCAGGACGTTGTTAAACCGAACCTCCATTGTTGGATCCCTCCCTCAGCCACTCAGGCTCCAGGGCTGTTTGTGGCTGCCCCTGGAGGGGGGCCAAGAGGTCAGCCAGCCAGGCCTGATGTAGGTCAGAAGGGCCGGGACTCCAGGCTCAGGTGTTCATCACACCCGCCCCCGGAATATCTGCGTGAGAGCGATGGGAGCGGAAGACGAGCTCACGGGCGATGCAGGTGAATATATTTAACAGGAGCGTGTGCGTCTGACACAATAAGGTTAAAAGCCCCGCGGAGAAGATGTTACGGCGGAGAAGAAAAGAATAATCGAGGAGGGAGCGGCGGCCCGCCCGGGAGACGCACGCAGACGGCAAATAGGTCACGGAGAGAAAGCGGGGCACGGAGGCTGTCTCGTGGATCACGTTGATGGGGACCCTGGGAGCCGCGTCTGCCCATAACCAACATCACTGCTGACCTACCAACCTCCAGCATGGCTCCCCGTCCCCCGGTTACGGTTTATCCACCTTGGACGGCAGAAAACAAGAGGAACGCCTCCTAGAGAGCGATGGTGTTTTTCGGTCGGATACGAAAATGATTGAGCGCGACGACGGTCCTCGTGTGTTCGGTCGGTCCCACGGGTGAGGGGTAAATAAAAGCTGCTTCACCTTGTTTGTTTGTTGCTCCTGAGTAAACAACCTCCCGAGGGCCTGAGGGCTCTGGATGCTTCGTATCGTAGCGCTAAATCTGAAATGTAGTTAGACCCAAGACCAGTCGGTGCTGTCTCGGCAAGCAGTGAGTCTTTGATGTTGGTTCTTTGATAGTCAGCCAGTGCAGAGACTTGAGCGCAGTTGTGATGTGTCCCGACCTCTGTGGGGGTGAGCAGCAGCGGCCTGTACGTTACGATAATCCCGCAAAACACGCAAATGAACAAAGTTCTCCTGAGTCTTGTTCCCGGTAGGAAGCTGATCTTGTTATTGTGCTCATGTGGTTGTTAAAGCTCAGGTCTGATGTACAGCGCTGCGTGTCCCCGGCCCCTGATTATGATGGGAGGAATAAGCTGAGCCAGAGATTTTAAATTAAAGAGGCCAAGGACGGACCCTTGGGGAACTCCACAAGTTTTGGGGGTTTTTTATATGCTCAGATTCTTGCAAGTGGCATCTTTGCTCTGTGACTGAACTACCAGTGCTCCTCTTTCCCTGCATAAGTGACTGGGTGTGTGTGAGAGTGTGTGTTCCCCTGGTTACGTGGCACCTTGCCTATACGGCTCTCTTCAGAGCCGCGTGTTTCCATGGTTTCAGCTACTTCCATCTCTCAGATATCCCATCAGGTAGCTGGACGACTGCTGCTCCTCTCAGATGTCCGGATGGGACAGCAGGTCACCAAATGAGCTCATTTAGCTTCTCCTTGTCAACAAAATGCTAAAGTGGACTTTAGCTTTTCGGAACAGTTGAAGAGTTCTCGCTCTTCTTGATGCATTTTAATTCATTTATGAATATTAATGGCATCAATTAGCAGCGGCACATCGCGTTTCTCCGCCGCGCTCAGATGTTCAGGGTACGTGCGACCTTTGTGGCTCATTTCAAATGGGTGTGGATTGGCGATGTCAGGACTTCTCAGCCGTGGAGGTCAGTCACTTGGGATTTTAAAGGCACCCTGAAGGAGCGAGGACCAGCCGGCGTCGAGCTTGATCCGAGAGGCGTGGCGTACATTAAACTGGCGGTTGGTATAATGAGCGTTCCTCTAACCTTCTCACGGTGCTCGCTCTTACGTTGGCAGTGATTGCAGTCGCGTATTTGCATGTTTTCCTTCGGTTTCCTTCAGGCTGTGTCCTGAATCCAATTCCCAGGTGATGTTGCACAACTCGGAACGTGTTCCGTGGGCTCCTCGCCGCGGGGTTAAACGGTTTCACGGTTGTGCGGAGGATAATCAGCAGCACGTGTTTCCTGTTTGTCCCGTTCGTCGTTCTCGTGTCGCCGCCGATCAGACGAGCCGTGTCTCACGGTCGTGTTCCCTGATCTGATCCGGGAACAGTGGGAGCTGCGGCCACAGCATCCTGGACCCTGTAGATAACCTGGGGAAGGACGTCACATGATCAGCGTGGGGCTGTTTGGTCCACCCTAATTTACCCCCAGTGGGTTGATGGAATCAAACCCTGCTTGTATTCTGAAGGTTTCCCAACGTGTTATATTCCTCCATTAAATAAAACCTGGCGACCTCAAGGCAAAATTGAGGAGATGTGCTATTTAGGTTGCAGAGTCCCCTCGTGTACACGCGCTCCCCAGAGCTTTGGTGCGTGTTGGCAGAGTTGAACTTTAATTAGTTTAAAAAGAAACCCATCTGTGCTCTTTACGCAGCCAAACATTTCCGTAATTCTTCGGGTCACACTTTGTTAAATAACCCAAGGAAAACTAGCACTTTTTTCTTTTAGAAATTAATGGAGGGCCACGTGAGGACTTAATTAGATCACAA
This sequence comes from Takifugu flavidus, assembly GCF_003711565.1. Taxonomy (NCBI): domain Eukaryota; kingdom Metazoa; phylum Chordata; class Actinopteri; order Tetraodontiformes; family Tetraodontidae; genus Takifugu; species Takifugu flavidus. The sequence continues at coordinate 2,923,021 of NC_079520.1, read as the reverse complement.
ACTTGGCTGATTTCGGTTTCTTACCCCCTGGCAGGGAGGAGGAGGAGAGCTTGCGGGACAAGATCCGAGCGGACCACGAGCGAGCGCTGCAGGAGGCGAAGGAGAAGCTGAGAAAGTCACGAGAGGAGCTGCAGGCCGAGATTCAGACGGAGAAGAACAAGGTCGTGGAGGACCTGAAAAAGAAGGACTCGGGGCCCAAACCCTTACCGCCTGTCCCCATGCCCAAAGTGGTGGGTGTCAGCGATGGCGAGCCTCTAGAGCCTGACGTCAAAGAGAAGCGTGACAAAATAAGAGAGGTAAGTCGGTGGTGAGGGATGGTTCTCCTCCGCCTCGAAATGGTGCACGTTTCTATCGGGTCCACCTGGAAACCTGAGCCGACTGGCGCTGCTTGTGTGTTTGGTGCGACCCGGAGGTGTCTTGTTCACCTCATTTTCACCGGCCCGGTCAGGTCGGGGGCTGTCGCGTACAGTCATCTGTTGCCGTGGAAACGCTCCAGAAAGGTCTTCGCACCTTTTCACCCGGTCTCCAATCTCCTACGACCGCGCGCTAAAAGTCAAATGCTGCGTCTGGAACAGTTCAGCAGCCGTTGGCACATGAGGCCCCTGACGGGGATGAAAGCCAGGCTCCCGTTTCAGGAATTATCTCGCTTTGGGCTTCAACCCTAAGATTGGAGGTTGCTGAAGTGAAAATCCTGCCGTTTGTTTCGGGGGGAAAGAGTTTCCTGATTCTACCTCTCCCTTTCTTTTTTTCCTCTGATGTTTTTGCAGGGCCAGCTTTTATTGAGCCAGACAGAGAGCGTCTGTGCAGAATGCAGATGGCGTTATCTGCTCCCACTCTCCGTAAACTCCGTCTCCGCTCCTCTTCTCCTGCATAATTACCTCATATCGTTTCTCCTGAAACAGCACTTGGACTTAGAACGCTGTCTGTGCCGGGGAGCTGTCCCATTCTCTCCAGAATCGCCTTTTCCCCTAAATGCCTCTTTTGTTCTCCTCATAATTGCCATTCAGAGGGAATGCCATACACTCCTAAATGAGAGGGCTACAGTAGGAGTGATGTGCGCTGCAGCAGGAAACGGCTGCACCTCCTTGTGACTCCGGAGAGAAATCACAATCACACACGATGAGACACTTTTGGCAGCGTCCATTTTACACATCTGCAACTGTATCCTTCACTCAGATCCAACAGGGGGTTTCTGCCAACTGTGAGTTTCCGTCTTCAAGGCGTCACTGCAGGTGAAACTTTCACTGAGGCCCATTTGATTTGGAAAAGCTCTGCCTTGATTTGAGCGAGGAGTTATTGCCTCCCCGCACATAAGCACCACGAATGTATTTACAGCCAAAGTAGCGCTCGCTCCACAGCCCTCGCCGTCTGAAAGACTCCGATAAGCCAGATAGGGAGGCTCCACGGGGCGGATTGGATGGAGATGAGAAAGATGAGGGCAGGCAGTGTTTTAAATCAGTCAAAGTGACTCTGGAGGTCACTCACAGCAGCGAGGAGCTCCACCATCCAGCTCCCCAGATGTCCAAAAGCTTGTTTCTTTTCCCCTCTCGCTGGAGTCAAGCTGGTTTTTGTTTTCCGTCTCTCGGGCGAAGCGATGGCCTTCGCCTCATCCGCTGACTCGCATTAATCTTTCACTGCCTTGAGAGGGAGGCAGCGGGAGAGATGGGAGCACGTCTGGAGAGCGCGTGCTAGAACGCCGGCCCGTGCAGCTGCCCTTCACTCCCCGTTCAAGGTCACCGCTCCTGATGCACCGATTAAATTCATGTGGATGTTTTAAAAAGTAACCTAATAAACTCTGAGCAGCAGTAATGATTAGACTAAAGGATCTGGTCGGGCCGTCTGTACCATGTTTGACATGAAGCATCCATCCTGGGTGCAAACGGGCAGTAAATGTATTCCCTCGCTCTGTCCGGCCGTAAATTCATCAAACGCTGCAGGGCTGCAGCCTTTCTCTTCAAACGCGGCACCTTTACTTTCCGCTCGGCTTCCACTTCATCCGCTGATGGAGGAAAAGAGGGGAGGCAAGAGCAATTTTTAATCTCCCGGGGACCGACTTTAATAACACGCTGCCGCCTCCGTGCTGCCAGTTCATTCAGAGCAAGCCCGAGCATCAAATGTGGCATTCTTAATAAATTTACAGTCAAGAAATACTGCAGAGGGAGGCAGGGTCACCATGGTAACGAGAAGTTGCGTCTCTAGTGACGCTCTTCTCGGGTAAAGGTAATAACGTCGATATCACTGTTTTGGCCTCCTTTCAGTCTAGTTTTAGATAAACCAGGGGTGGTAGCTTTGTCACAAGCTTTTTAGTCAAATAGGAAATGGATTGAGGTCATTTTTTTATTATTATTATTATTATTATTAGATAAAATCTCCTTTTCAGCTCGGTAACTTAAAACGGAGCCCAGAGCGAGAAGAGTACTTGGGCCCAGATTTGAAAGCATGAAATTGGGCATTTTGCTGTTGCAGCCTTAATTGGAATGGATTGACTTCAGCCTGCAGAACAGATTTCGGCTCGTCCCAGATCCCAGATGTCGGCAGATATCGGCTTTCCCAACTTCACAAGTTGTGGCTCCTGTTTGTATCCTAGATTCCATCAGTGATTTGGACTTCTGCGCCACCTCTGCGGCCATTTCCCTCTTGTTAGAGGGTTCTCGAGGCGCCAGGCTCGTCCCATATTGCTCCGGAGATGCTGTGATGCAGAGGGAAAGCTCTCAATCACAGACTCCTGCACATTCATTTCCAGTCTGTATTCCGAGGTCCTTTAAAAAAGCAGCTTGACAATGCCGTCGATCCTCTCGCTCCGTTGTGCCCGTCCTTGGCGTGTAGGTCGAGCTGATGGCGAATCAACCCTCCCCCCAGGTCACAGCCAGCATAGCATTGGTGCCTCCGTGCGACAGCCTGCATTAATTTAATAAATATTCCCTCAGTCTGGTCTTGGGATGGATCACGGAGAGAACAGGGAGGAACTCCTGGTCCCCTTTTAGCTTAGCTGTCGGCTCTTTCTGAGGAGGCAGGACAGGAAAAGCGCAGACTATGATTTAGTCTTCAGACTGCGCTCATCTTGTCCGTGCTGTCATAACTAAACTCCCAAAACTGGGACATCACCAGTCGGGGACATCACCACGGTCGACAACAGGGACCGTTGTTGTTGGTGACATCATCTACTTCCTCCAGCAGCTAATGTGGGTTAGCGCGAGGATGGTTTCTCGTGTGTTTCTCTTGTCAGCACAGCGCGTCGTTATTATTAAATGACATAAATAACGTCAGTCTGACAGACGGATAATGTCAGGGATCTATTTTCAGGTCAAGCAGGGCACAAGAGCAGTGAAAGTGGTGATTTAATCTGAATAACGGTGCATTTTAGAGTGATTTTGTCTAGCGTGGCATAGTTTTGTTATCAATTCGGTCATCGTGCACGTGACAAAAACACAAGACGTGCGACGCAGCCTGGCAGATGGACGGATAAGAAAGCTGCCAGGCGTAGCGGGACTATTCAGCGATCACAGGGTGTCAGACGGTGTCAGTGACGGCAGCCACACAGTCAGGACATGTCTTCTTCTGAAGTGGATGATGCCTCTCGAGAACCAGCCGTGCAGGATGACACCGGTTCCACGCCGAAAGGGAGAGTTGGCATTTTTCTCCCTTTCAGCTGTGTCATCAGTCTGCGCACGGCTGCAGCTCTGCTCAGCCTCAGACTCCATGTCTGGACCCATCTCGCCACCTCCTGATCTTTGTCTTCATCTGCTTTGTTCCCTTTCAGCCTCACTCCGAAGGTCACGCGTGAAAACGCTGTTTTTCAGAGAGGAAAAACGGCGGCGACGGCGCTGAAATCCCGCCAGTCTGTGTTTAGCGGTTTCAATTCGGAGGTTAATCGATGTTTCGTCCTATATAATAACGCGTGTGAAATGTGAGGCAGAAGGTTGAGTGATTAATTGATTGCCTAATTGTTCTGTGTCTGCAGATATTGATTCCAGCTTGGTGGAAATGAGCGGCCGGTTTTGCCGTGTCTCCATTTTGTTGCATGTGTGCATTCGTATTCCACACCTGTGCTTTCATCTTTGGTAGCGAGAGTTCACACGCACGCGCGCGCACGCTGACGCGCCATGTTGCCATCTTCTCTTTCAGATGATGAAGCACGCCTGGGACAGCTACAGACAGTACGGCTGGGGTCACAACGAGCTGAAGCCCCTCGCCAAGAAAGGACATTCCACAAATATCTTCGGTAGGCCAAACAAGTCGCTCACCGCCACTGGCACAGCTAATCACACACACACACACACACACACACACTCAGATTCCTGCGTGGAGGGCGAGGTTATCTGATTCTGAGTGTTTTCAAACAGTGGCATTATGTTACTGACAACGGCGGCCCTGAAATGGAAGATGAAATGAGATCCAAGCTCAAACGCTGTGAATTTCTCGGCGCTGCGCAGCCGAGTCGACCCTTTTTTTTTTTTTTGCAGGCGCTGTGAGGTGCTCTTAATTAAATCGTCGCAGCAAACACACACCGATTCCTCGTGTTTGCGACGCCGGTCACGTGCGCGCCGCAGCGCTCGGGCTCGTCACTCTGAACGTGAAGGCTGGGCGGCGTGTTTGACAGCTGTACTCGGGATATTTCCCAGCCTCCGTGCATAATTCCCGCTTTAACCAGCCGTGTCCTTGGCAGTGATTATTTTCTTTCCCCCGCAAAGAGGTCATTTCAATCCAACCTCTCATGTGTGATTTGCGTTTTGCCCGTTTTCCCGTGCACGGCTGCCGTGTATGATAATGCCGCCACGGCTTGAAATGCAAATGTTGTTGTGGGAGAATTTTTATCCCGAACAACAAACTCAAGTGCTTCATCTAATCGCGCTGGGAGTGTTTTTCATCCAGACGATTCCGTTTTTATTCCGTCATTTCAACAGAATTTGGCAGGGTGTCATCTCAGAAGGCTGGAGAGGTGAACGCTCGCTCCACATCATCAGCATTTATGCTGCGTTTGCTGTAACGGCAGCACAAAAAATGGAGTAAATTAGAGCTTTGTTCCCCAGAATCAACACAATGCCACAATCCTCCCTTCAGGCATCGCTCCATTCTTCATGTTTGCTTGTACAAACATGCTTTTATCAGCACTGCAAACACTTCAGTCATGTGTTAATTTAAATAACTGTGAAATGTAATTATATTAGACTGCAAAGCAAACTAGTAAATACCTACAGTTCAATAATTTTCTATCTCTTTACACAGGCTTCCTGTGCAGAACTTTTAAAGCACAATAAAGTTCTTTTAATTACTAGAAAAGCTTTAAACCTTTTGACACCGTCTTCTGTAACCAAACAAGTCATTAAAATCAGAAAACTCTAACTTGAAATGAGAGGTTCAAGGTCGGAGGAAAACAGGTTGTTCATGCTGTTGTTATTTACGCTGTCAGCAGATGAGGCTGAGCTTCGTGGACAGCTGGAGCCAAATCTTCCAGCCTTGGACACAAAGGTTCATTTTGCTTCTGTTTTAACGGCGTTTAACATCTTGGGCGTCAGCGGTGTGATGATTTCAGCCCTGTGAGGTGTTTCCAGGCTGTTTTGTTGTCGGGTCGCTGGCTGTTTCCCCTGATTGGGTCGTGTTGGTGGCTGTGTGACCTTATTGAAGACACGGTGTGGATTTAATCTCGCCTGGGATGTGCGAGGTCTGCTTGGTTCGCTCAACCGTGCGACTGCTGCTGCCTTGTTGTTGCTGCAGACGGCGCGGTTCATAATCGTGTTTATCAAATTTGGAGGCGATGCTAAATATGGACTTAGATATCAGCCACTCGCTCTTTTTTTTTGCAACACTGCGGATACAGAGATAACTGGATAAATCATCAGGCAGCAACCAGCGTAATATTTACCTGACTGAATCCCCAGGCAACATTTAGCAAGGCTCAGGTAGCTGGGGAGCTGATTAATATGGACCTCAGGATGTGTGTTTAGCTAAAAGCTTCCATTTGCTCCGCTAATGATGGTTTCTCTTTCTGAAAATCCAGTTCTGATGCCTGTATTTGCCTCCACCAGGTTATTGTGCCCCTTTAGTGGTAATATCTCCAGCTATGCGCTGTTTCCAGCTCCCCGGCCAAGCCGTTCGCCGGGCACATTCGCAGCTCGAAGTACAATCGAGGGGAGAATTGAATTCTCCCAACAAGATGTCAGAGTTCCTTCAGAACTTGTCTCCATCCTCCCTTGCTCCCCTCTTTCAGATTAAACTTTTAGTACAGCTGCCGGTGCTAAATTTGTCTGCACGAATAGGAAAGATTTCTCAGAAATGTGCAGAAACGAGGATTCTTTCGGGGGAAGATTCACAAAAAAATAAATCCCAGAACATCACACGTCGCCTGTTTTCATTCGAACGGTGGAACACTAAAAAGATATTTGTTGAAAATGTGAATAAGACAACAGCAAATTTAAAGCCATTCGAATTTATTTGTGGTGGAGAGGCCACTCGGAAGAAGCCAAGAGGGCGAATGGGATGGAAAATGAAAGACGACGATGCGTTTCTGTCCCTGTGAATCTGTGCCAGTGACTGAGGGGAGCGTGTTGTCGGTGAACTCAGAACATAAAGTTGGACACGCATCTTTAATCTGACTGAGGTGGTGGTGAGGAACCAGAACAGGTTGAACCAGGTTGTCTCAGATAAGCGCCGCCTGGCAGCATCCGCCTTTCGGTGGCCTCGGAGGATGAAGTTGGCACTGAAAGAGAAGCTTTTGGATGAATGGAGGAAGGTGGAGTATTGTTGTGGCCATAATAATGGCAGTAAAACAATCAAAGGTGGGCAGATTATCAGCAGGGGCAGATTTCTCAGCGTGTTGCTAATGCTGGATTATCCTGACGGAGAGGCTATTGATTTAAGGATGTTGCCACCCTGATTGTGCTGGAACAACTTAAATCCGTGTTTACACCTCCCAACTAACTGGCCTGTCTCCAACGACACATGTATAAGGGGCTTAAATGTTGAGTATTGTGATTATGCAGGGAGGCTGCCTCCTGCTCTGTTAGCCATAACGGCACCGAAGGAGAACTTTAGCAGCCTTCATCTTGGCCTCCCCGGTGTGGCATTGCCATGACTGGCATACCTGTAGGTGAAGGGAGGGGGTCAGGGAGGGCGTAGCGCAGCAGAGGGGCTCTGCTCTACCAACAATAGGGGCCAATCTGTCAAGATCCGGCACGCAGCCGGAGCGCCTCGCTATCAGCCGTGCCTGCCTGACTGGAGTGTATTTTTCGAGTGATTTAGCACTTCCTGTTTAGAGTGATAATAACGCTGCAGCTCCTGCGTGATGCCAGATGCCCTCTTCTTTTTGAACGGACTCGGAGATAAGGAGGAGGCTCAAGAATTCCAGGGGCGTGCAGCGTAGTCGATACGAGATGAGAGGATTTAAAGGGCCGCGTCCGCCGCCGTGGCCGATGCATGAACCAGTCGTTTAAATGAGGCTGCTCTCGCTGTCGGGACATCCTGCAGAGGCGCTGGTGCAGAACGTCACCTGTGTCACTAATCGGGGTCATTAGGATCAGTTTTACCTCTTCGTTCCTCCTCACTGCTGAGCTACGTTACGAGATGAACAGCTCATTCTTTAAGAGAGGGGGAGAGCAAGGCAAACATGTTCCACATTTGTACCCCAATAAAGGTGGAGCAAACTCAAGAGTTGTGGGGAAGGTTGCGTAATGAGGAGCTCTGACGAGGTTGTGGCTGCGTGTTGAGCACCTGCAGTTCATCAGCAGCCGTGGGGCGTGAATGTCGTGGTAACCCCCCCCTCAAAGGGGGAGGACAGTCTGACAACAGCGTCACAACAGGCTGCACATCAAGCCGGACCCCATAAATGTGCAGCAGGTCGCAGCGATCCGTGCACGTGCAGCCTGGGTGAGTGACTCGGAAGGACATCAGGGTTCTGTCGGGGCTCAGACAGCAGCGGCAGCCGTGAGCAGAACACAGAGAAGTCGGCTTCTGTGAATTACCGATGCATGTGAACGCACCAGCGTGGACAGAAGGAGAGCAAAAACCACAGAAGAAGAAGAGCTTTTGCGTCCTCGCGTGTAGCTCACAGGTGGTCCATTATCACTTGTTCATTCAGAATCCTTGGTCTTTGTTTTGCAGGTAATTCCCAACTAGGGGCCACCATCGTGGATGCACTGGACACCCTCTACATCATGGGTCTGCACGAGGAGTTCAGGGACGGCCAGGAGTGGATTGAACAGAACCTGGACTTTGGTGTGGTGCGTTCTAACCTTCTGTGCTCAGAAAAACCCAACCCAGAGAATTCATTGTTTAATCTAAGTGGCGGAGCCGCTGTCTCCAGGCTCGGTATCATCCTCCACCGCCTGCTTTCAGCTCAAGCATGATTTGATCATCTCAGAATACAAAACCGTTCTTTAGCCACTATCACCTGCGCGCTCACTTCCTCCATTTTCCATCAGAAGTGCAGCTTTTCATTTATCGTTGCCATTAACGGCCTCCTCTCCTCCAGTTTCCCTGTTAGCCACCTCTTTTTCAGCTGATACGATGTTTTCTGTGTTCTATTGTCTCTTATTCTCTGGAATCGGGCTCTCGTACCCTTCATTACTGCATTTGACAGTTGCCTGTAGTGTAGTTTTTATTTCCATTTTCCCTATGACTCCGTCCACATCAGTTTTTGTTTGATATAACTCAGAAGTGGCAGGCCTCTCCTTTCACATCACAGTCTTGCCTTCAGTCTTTTTCCCCTCATTTAAGCCTGAATCATTTTCCATTCTGTTCCCTGCCCTCTCGCTGCTCTTTAATTATCTTTTCTTCTGTCTCTCTCAATGGTTTGTCCTTTATTTATACCTTTTCTTTCATCAATCCACCCCCACATCTCACCTGCTAAAGGATACTTGCATACCTCTATCTTTTGATCTCTCTTATCTCCCTTTTTCCATAACGTCTCAGCTGTCACCACCTTTTCTCTCCTCAGATCCGTCGACCCTTCTGCTCTTCTCCCTCTGAATCATTATTCCGGCTGCACCTTTTTCCCTCACTTTTCCGCGTGTTGAAATGCCCGACGCGAGCTTGTTAGTCCCCACACACTGAGACAATCAGAGGGCAACTAGCAGGAGGTCAGAGGGAACCTTAACAGTCTGACACTCGGAGGGCTAATTAACCTCTGAATCACTGGCCAAACATCGGAGGGGTTATAAAGGCGGGAATGGTGGAGAACAGGAGGGGGGCTTGGTTTAATGAAGGATGGAGAACCAGAAGAGGAAAACAAACGTATGGAACGTTATTATACGTATGCCGTGTTTCCTACTGCATCTACGCATCCTCTTCAGGATAAAATTAGACTTGCACCTGAAGAGTTGTGCTGATGGTTGACCCGCGATGCTGTTTTTCTACCAGCATATCTTTCATATATCTGGATACGGGCGTCGAAACTTTAAAAATATCCACCTGGGTTTAATTATAGGGGCTGGACTCGTGTTTCTTTGGAATCGGTCCGATGAACGACAGCTGAGTGTAGTATTAAAAGAAAAGTAAATTAAAGATAAAGCCTCGTCAAAGGAGATGTTTTTTTTTGTAATCGCAGTGATATCCAGAATATGGATTTGCAGCATTTACTGGTGTAAAAATACCCCAAAAGCTGGATGACGATAAGGGAAGAAGCCTGGAGCTCGGGGCCCCAGCGGTGAGACGCTGTCGGCCGTGTTTTCCTGAACAACCTGCTTGCTGCTCTCACACCTGCATGCATTAGGCAAATGAGAGGAAATAGCTGCCGGCTGCTGCAGAGTTCCCCAACGGTCCCGGGAGAGTCCGAGTTTCAGCTTTGGCCTTTGCAGACACGGCTAAATCCTCGGTCCTTTAAGATGGTGGGGGGGAGAGTGTTGCAAAGAGCCCAGTTTCACGCTTCCGTCCAGTATTTTCCACCTCGCAGTACCGACTCCACCTAATGTGCACATCTTTCACCCTCTCCGTGAGCTCTGGAGTCGTTCCCTTAATTAGTGTGAATGTTCCTGCATCGTCGAGTCACAGCTGGGCGAGGAACAAATGACGGGAACGTGCTGGACAGCAGGATGGAAAGAGCCGGTCCCTCAAATCAGACAAGGAGGGAGAGAAAGTTGGGGGTGCAGAGGAGCTTCGCCTGTGCTGTAAAGCAACTTAATGGAGTTTCTGAAAACAGTGGAGTGAGCGGAGGTCAAGGAGAACTGTCTCTGCTGGTCAAGGCAGCACATTAATCATCACGCTGAAAGGCCACACTTCCTTATCCAAACACCAAAGTGTGGAACCATCTAACGGGGGCCTAACGCGGGCCTGAACGGGCCTTTGCAGCTTTACAATAGTGGCTGTCAGGTAGAGTGAAATATTTGACTGTCATTAATGATTAAATCCAGCCCGGCATTAACAGTATTAGCCATTAACATTCCACTTTTCCATCAATACCTCTGATCAGAGTTTCAATTAATCGGAGACATCGGCGCGTCGTTTAACTAAGTCCATTAAAGCGTTGGCTCCCGCCGCCTCGGGCTGGCACATCCATCATCGGGGGGGTGAGCGCGGGGCTCCTCCAGCGGTGACTCACTGCCGCTCACCCCCCCCCCCCCACCGACTTGGCAGCTATTTAATCATTTATTAGTGCAGGAGCCAGTGGCAGAGGCTGAATGGTGCAGAGAGGAGTGTGATGCACACAGGAAGAGGTGAAGAGACCTGACTGGGTGTGTGGGAGCCACAGAACCGCTGCTGTGGGGGCCCCCGACCCTGAGTGGTGACCGGAGATCTGAAGATCCGATGAGAAACTCCTGCTCTTCTCACTTCTCAGAGACACTCGCTCGGTGTTGTGCTGCTGCAGCAGCTGGAGGGGGAGAGGGAGGAGTTTTCTAAAACTCTGACGGCGTCCTGCCAGCGTTGCCACGCAGTGGTTAATTCCCTTCATGAACAACTCCCGAGCAGGGTCGCGTTGTGTGTTGCAGGTGTGTGTGGAGGGGTAAAGCCACTGCTCCATGAATAAATCATGACCAGTTGGGGTATTTTTTTTGAACACACCTGCCAGCTTGTTTATGGTCCCAGCACATATTTTACATAAACGTCGCATCGTTTGTTTCATTTTAGCCTCAATAGATCTGATCAGCGTCTTGTCACAGAACCTCATTTCTACTTTGTCTTATTCCGACGTCGCTCTTCCTGTTCTCATCTGCTGGATATTGATGAAGAATGATGATGAAGAAGAGAGCCCGGGTGTCCTTGACAAACATAAATAATGCTGCTTTTGTCTGTTTTCTCCAGAACGCTGAGGTGTCCGTGTTCGAGGTCAACATCCGTTTTATCGGAGGACTGCTGGCCGCCTACTACCTCTCCGGACAGGAAGTAAGTGCTCCGGAATGGCAGTCGCACGTGGGAAAAGGGAGCGCTGAACGGAAAGAAGGCTCCTCATCCATGTTTATCTGTTCTTCTGGCTTCACACCAGGAGGCAGGTTTTGGTTGTTGTCTTTTAGAGAGTCCGGTAATACGCCTTTGCTTGGCCTTTACACTTTTTCTCTGTCCGTTCTGTTTGACTCTGGTCTTCATTCCGAGCCGAGCGGTTTTTCCCACCGGGAGCGAACGCATCGCAGCGCCACGTTCGCTCGGCTGTTACTGTAGAGCTGGAGAATAAAGACGTTTAATATTTGATGTCCTTCTGCAGCAAACTGTGGATTATCCTAGAGAAGCAGGAGTCGGGTAGATCTGTTGGTAGATCTAGCTGGGGGGGGGGGTGATGTGGATGGGTTGACGGGGGGAGGGTACCTGTGACGGGGGAGGACAGCGTGTGAAGGTGATGGTCACAGATGAAGAGATAGGAGTGGAGAGCGAGCGTGATGAATGGCCGAGGGGGAGAAGAGCAAATCGGACTCATTCCTCACTCTTGTTGGACGTGCCCTTGAGCAAGGCACGACCCCTCATTTGCCTGCCTAAATGGTTGCTACTGGTCCCCTCCCCCGGGGAGCCTGGCTGTAATGGTGTGAATATAATGACAGGAGCTGGGCTGATCTGGAGGTGATGGGTCATGCTTTCACTGCTTATTAGCAGCTCTGTGATTTTATCCTGAGGACGATTGTGGCAGCTGCTGAGAATGACGGCAGAAACGGCGCTTTGGCGTCGCATGGGATGTTTCTGATCCGTTTTCAAGAGGACCAGGAGCCTTTAGATAGTCCAGCAGTGATGGATCGTGTTGCCTGAGCGTTAGTTTTCCCTCCTCCTTCAGCTGCGTTTCCCTGTCGCTCTGCTCTTCCCTCTTCTGGTCGCCTCTCTCCGCCTGGCGTAACCCGATCGCCTGTAGCGTCGGCTCTGGTTCCGTTATCCCCTGGTTCTGTTTGTGGGCTCTGCTGCCTGAGCATCTCGTGTCAGGACGCCTGGAGAACACGAAAAGATGAATCGATGGCTCAGAGACGGTTTTCTGGCTGAACTGAGCGGGGCCACCAGCTCACGCCGACGCCGTTGCCAGTAAGAGATCAGCAGGTCATTTATCTTCCTGTTGCCTCCTCCTGAAGATGCGCCCGGTAACGAGCTGCTGCCGTGCCAACAGGACTGAGAACCAGTGCAGATGTTCTCCTCTCCTTTTTGTGCGTGTTCCACATTTTTATAAGGCTTTCAGGCAGCTGTTCTATTTTCATCTGTCGTCCGGGGGATAATTATAACAAATAAGCAACGATAGTGGTGAAGATTAATGCTGAATGTAGCATTGAGGGCCCATCAGGTGGGCCCGTAGCAGCCAGACGCGCACGGCGGCGGGCTCCTTTCAGAGCACAACGCATGCAGCAGACGTAATGCTAATTTGATGACTCTCGCTGTGGCAGCTCGCCTTTGTGGCGCGTGGAAGCACAGAAACGACACCCAGTAACGGGAACACATTACGGGTGACTTAATCCCGTTTCTCTCCTCGCCTTCAGGGCCATTCTTACCGAGCAGACTCATTCAGCACATTTCACAGTCTGCTCCTTAATCCCTTTAGCAGCCTCCATTACATGTCAACAGTGTGTGTGTGTGTGTGTGTGGGGGGGGGGGCAGAATCTCACATTCACAATATTTTCCATTATAGTGTAAAATGCTGAGTTTACTGAGTAATGAGCACTTAAGATTAGTCTTGCTTTATTTAATAGTGTTTATTTTAGAGTATTTTGTAAGAAATTGTTCATTTAGCAGAGGGAAATTTCCCGAGGACGCCTAACGATACTTTATGCTCTATTTCCTCGGAGGAAGGCGGCATTGAGCGTTTTCCGTTGCCGACGCCTCTCAGAGTGGAGTTAAATCCTCCCTTTTCTAGTGTTGGGTGAATTTAGCGGCTTGAGTCTGTCACACGTCACAAATCCCCACGTGTAATAACACAATCTGTGGCCGATCTGTGGGTTTGTGGATCACAGCTCCGCCCGTCTCCTCTAGAACCTGTGACGGAGCAACGCCACTCTCTTTAACACGGTTCAGACCCGGCAACACCCCCGGCCTTTAGTGCACGTGACCCGTTAACCGCTTATTTAGAGACCAGTGCACATTGGCCAGGTTCACCCGCTACTGCTGCCCAGGATGATGTCATAGCGCGGTCCGTACCGAGGAGTCCAGCTCCGCCTCCTTAAATGACCCTCAGCCGCGGCTCTTCCTCCCTATCTGTCCACCAACCCCGGCGCCACCTCGTCCTCCCTCCACCTGCCAGAGACGGCAGGATTTTTATGGCTCCGGTCCGTGACAGGAGCTCTGCCAGCTTCTGTCATGAATCAGCATCTGCTTTGGATTCCGGCGTCGTCTCGGCGGAGCCGCTCCTGCCGCCCGGTGACGCGCAGCTTCCTGTTGGTGAACGGCGCTTCCTGATGAAACGGCGCCAACTGTTTGCCTCCTTTCAGTTCGGATCAAGATTTTTCCGTGCGATCCCGATCAGCACGAACGCGCGATTCAACGTGTTCTTTTTTTAATAAGTCGTATTTCAGAGCGGAGGAAAAGCTCAAAGGTAAAGAATCGAGCCTTTCTGCTGGCGCTGATGCTAATCACGCTTGTCTGCAGCACTTTCAGCCTCTTTAACTTTGTTGCTCTGCTGATTTCCGGCTGTTCTCTCCCCCAGGAGCTCCGCTCCCTTCACATTTCCATCCTTCAGGCTGCGCTCTGACAGTTCAGCCGCACAATAACCTGCTTTTATCGCTCAGGTTGGCACCTTGAGATTAAAAACAAAGCCTTTTTTAATCTGCCAGACAGGGAGGGAGAACCTGTGTAATCTCCCAAACACACGCTCGTTTGGGCCTGGCTGGATTTTAGGCAGGATAAGCATCAGGTTCTCTGCTCGCTCCGACCTTCGACCTCCTCTGAATCACTTCACGGTGAGATTGGAGCCTTTTACAGACGCAGCACTGACGAACGGCCTCAGCGGCGGCGCTCCCGGCCCCTCAAACATTCAGAGATTAGGCCTGATCGGGGAATCGTTGGTTTCCAGATTATTTAAAGATGGCATAAAAGTAGAATCTGATTTGCTCCTCTTCTTCCTCCAGGTATTCAAGATGAAGGCCGTCCAGCTGGCTGAGAAGCTGCTCCCCGCCTTCAACACCCCCACAGGGATCCCCTGGGCCATCGTCAACCTGAAGAGGTCAGGGAAGCCGCCTTTAATCTGGTTTAATCCGGGAGGGAATTAAAGCGAGACCTTCAGATCGGTCACTGCTACTGGATCTCTCTGAGTCTGGCGTTCGCATTCAGCGTGCACGTGCAACAGAGACATCCGCCGCGTTAACTAGGACCCCTCCAACTCGCCCAGTTTGGGCTTTTGATGCAGCGAAATGTCAAATTTCAGCTGCGTCTTTTGTTGTTCTCGAAGCTGCGGTGATCTGATGTAACCCTGGATCTCCCACACACGCACAGTCCTCCCACACGGGGTTCTGTGCATGACTTTCACGGTCCCCACGGTAACGGAATCCAGCCACTTTGCGTTGCCCTCAACGTCGTTTCAAACGTTTCGTCATCCCAAGGTGAGACCTGGCGATGGCGTGCAAATGTCATCAGGTAAATTCTGTGTAAAGGGCACCTGCGTGTTAAACGGAAATGTCATTCACGCCCACCGGCTTCTAGTTGGGGGGGGGTCACTGAAGCCTTGTACGGGGTCAGAAACACAAAAACACACCACAGGCAGCAGTCTGATGTTGGTTTAAAATCACCTTTTTCTCCAGTTTTGTTTTGACACCTCACCTCTCTTCTTCTTCTGTGTCTCCATCCCCTCACCCCCCCCCCCCTCCCCCTCCAGTGGTGTCGGTCGTAACTGGGGTTGGGCCTCGGCTGGAAGCAGCATCCTGGCTGAGTTCGGGACTCTGCACATGGAGTTTGTTCACCTGACCTACCTGACTGGAAACCCTGCTTACTACCAGAAGGTAGATATGCTAACAGCTAACAGCTAGCGAGTCATTGGTGTCTGGTTATGCAGCCTGTTGGGAATAGCAAACCCCTTTTCCGTGTCTCCTGATAATCGCAGGTGATGCACATCCGGAAGCTGCTAGCTAAGATGGACAGACCCAACGGGCTGTACCCGAACTACCTGAACCCGCGCACGGGCCGCTGGGGCCAGCGTAAGTACTTCCTTGTCAGAACCCTCCAGTGGGCTTGAGGAGATGTTTGTACCAGAGGTGTGAAAAGGAGAAACAGAAGCAATCCGAGCTAAGTGAAGGAGAATGGATCATCTCTAATGAGTACAAATTGAAGCGAGAGGAGGAAGACGGAAGTCGGGGAACGCCGTATTCCCGGGACATTGATTAGTGTTTGAGTGTGTGCCCGGGGAAATTAACAGCTCCCTCACTGCAGCTGGATGTGAAGTCACACACACTTCCGGCTCGGGAACATCGTTTCTCCTTGGTTCAGTCTCAACAAATATATCGTTAAAAGCTGCCGGGATGACATCGGAAACGGGCGGAAGGAGAATTTTAGTGGTTTATTCCTAAAATAAATCCACCTCTGAATGAGGCCAAGCTGAGCAAACACACACAAATGCTGTGTTTGCTCTGGAAACCTGTTTACAGAGGGATTGTTTGAGGAATGTTAATTACCCTCACGTCTCCCGTCTGTCCGGGTTTAGAAAATATAGGAGGGACAAAACATCCGGATTTTCTTCATCACTTCAGCAGGCGGTCACGTGACTGCAGAGGAGAAATTAAAATGCTGCATGACGGGTTTATGGAGGAGCCGCGGCAGCTTCCCAGTAGGATTTTGGAATATTGCAGGTGCTAAAATAAATCCCGCGCTCGCGTACGCGCTAGGCTAACTTTTTTTTGTTGTTATTGCAACCAAAAAAGGAAATGAAGAGAGGGAATCTCTTGAGAAAGTGTTGTTTTTATGTGTCAGCTGCCAGATAAGTCAGGAATAAGCTGCATATATAGAAGCTGTCGAATCTCGAGGCAGAACTATGAGGAGGGGGGGACATCACCCCCCCCAATGTGTGTTGGAAGCCCAACTCCTTCCTGTCTGTTTCCAGGCTTTATTGCTGCTTTTACTGGGTGGTGTGGCGTGGGCAGAGACCTCCCCCCTCGTCCAGCACAGTTTTGTGGAGGCTTCTCAGGTTATGACAATAGCCTGTTTTGCATATGTGGGGGGGGTGTCAGCGTGTGATGGATGCACTGCCGTGGAGTCAAAGATGAACAGGTAGCATCAATTCAGATTGATTGCAGGACCACTGAGACGCTCCCTGGACTCGACTGCCTCCCGTTAGATTGACGTGCGCTGGTACGTGTGCACGAGCGCGGGGGCCCCCGGCCAGACTCACAGCTGACATGTCCAGGTCCATGTCATGTCCAGGTCCATGTCATGTCCAGGTCCATGTCATGTCCAGGTCCATGTCATGTCCAGGTCCATGACATGTCCAGGTCCATGTCATGTCCAGGTCCATGTCATGTCCAGGTCCATGTCATGTCCAGGTCCATGTCATGTCCAGGTCCATGTCATGTCCAGGTCAGCAGCCACCAATGAACATGTGTTGTCCTCTTAAGCTGTCTAATTAATCTAAAATATGGATCTCTCACCACGCGTTGGAGACGTTTCACCCCCAATAATGATCCCCCACCACTGGAGGGGGCAACGGCGCGTGACGCTGGGGGTGTTTGTGTTGTGGCAGGAGGCTGTGCAGATGTTTCCTGATGTTCCCGGTGTAGGTGTGCAGACAGTGTTAGGCCACAGTGATGAGGGGTGAGGCTGCACCACCCTCGCTCTTAATGAGACCCTGCTGTGACTGACAGCCTTATTAACACACACACACACACACACACACACACACTTAAAAAGCCCAAACTTGCAGGCACTGGTTCCGTGACGGCTCGGGCTTTTGAGCTTAGCGGATCTTCTCTGTGTGTGTTTGCTTTTCCTGCTCTTCCCTCGTCCAGATGGTTTAAGATCTTCTCTGTGCTCCGGCGAATTTGAATCGGCTGTTGATCATAGAGGGAAATGGATGCTGAGCTGACGCGTGCGCCGCCCCGCTCGACTTGTAAATAACGATTTATTGTCAGGCGGGGTGAACGCTGCGCTACATAAACACAGCATAATGTAGCGAGCGAGGAAGCGATCATGTCAGATCTCTGTTTTAGTCCCTGGCAGGAAGAACACTGCAGTGTGAGCGCACTCGTCTGCTCCTTATCATGCAGGGGGGGTTCTGCACGTAAGAGCGACCCATGTCCTGCCTCAGCGCGTCTCCTGGATGCTGCTCCTGATTGACAGGAAGGAAATGGATCAGCCAGAGAGGGAAAATAGGGAAAAAGGTTCAGAGAATGAAGGGTGGGACGCGACCTGCTGAGAGTGCCGTATCGTGTTTATGTGTAGAACTGTAGTCAGAGCTGGGAAGGCTGAGTTTTCTCTTCACAAAGGGAATAAAGCCGTAAAAAGAGTCCCGATGATGATGAGGACCATCTTCATCTCGGGCCACTCTGACCTTTCACGCTTGATTCTCACCCAAGTTCCCTAACGAGGCCGTTAAGGAAAAAACTTTCCTCCAACATCTCCAACGTAAATACCCAATAATATTTGATGGTCCCTGAAAGCATCAGTGGACTCCGGATCAGTTGGCTGGAAAGTTCCTCTCAGAGAGGATCTGCCCCCCCCCCCATCCTCTCTGCGGTGGCCTGCAGATTAGCACAGCCATGAAAGCTGTGCAAACATCCCCGACTGGGGACACGTCTAGTAAACAGACGGGGGACCGAGAGGGAAGAGCACGCCGCCGCGGTTGCTGGGGGACAATGACCCGCCCACTCAGGACCTCTGGTGCCGCCACCCGCGGAGGTCGCCCGTCCGTCTCACCACCTCTTGTCCTCCCGTCTCTGCAGATCACACCTCGGTCGGAGGACTCGGGGACAGCTTCTACGAGTACCTGCTGAAGGCGTGGCTCATGTCAGACAAGACGGACGCAGAGGCGCGCAAGACGTACGACGACGCCATCGAGGTACGGCCCCTCGATCAGCCTCGCCGCGCATGGCGTCAGGCAGCAGCTGAACAGGCCTCTGATAAAGCCCACGCACGTGTGGTAGCGCCACCTTTCAGACCCGGAGGTTGTTGCTGCTTTTATGTTAAATGATTTAAGGGCGACGATAAAAACGGGGGCTGGGTGGATGGAGTCTCTCTGGGAGTGGGGCTGGAGCAGGAAGCAGCTGCTGACGATCTGTTCTTGTCAGTGAACAGATGTGACCCAGCAACTGCTGCGTCTCAAACCCAGCGAACACGACAGCTAAGTCGCTGTGCCCTCCCCCCTCTTCCCCAGGCTATCGAGCGCCACCTGATCCGCAAATCCAACGGCGGTCTAACGTTCATCGGCGAGTGGAAGAACGGGCACCTGGAGAGGAAGATGGGCCACCTAGCGTGTTTCGCCGGCGGCATGTTCGCCCTGGGCGCCGACGGTTCCCCCGACGACAAGGCCGGACACTACCTCCAGCTGGGGGCCGAGATCGCTCACACCTGCCACGAGTCCTACGACAGGACAGGTGAGGACCCGGGGGCGGGGCATAAAACCCCGGTGTTGCGTCCAAACATGAGCGACTGTGCGTGTTTGCAGGCAGCAGGATGATGCTGGCAAAGAGTGGTTGCCTTGGCAACGTATGGCCATGGGCAGAAGGGAAGGGTTAGCTGGTCGTAGCTTTGGTGTTGGCAACCATTGAGCTGTCTGACGTTAGCTTGCTGAGCGTGTATGTGTGTGTGTGTGTGTGTGTGTGTGTGTGTGTGTGTGTGTGTGACTCCCTTCAGACAGTTGTTCCACTGTTGATGTTTGTTTGTTTGTTTCATTGCTTGTTTTCCTCTAAAAATGGCTTCTCCCCCCCCCCCCTCCAGTGCTGAAGCTCGGCCCCGAGGCCTTCAAGTTCGACAGCGGCCTGGAGGCCGTGGCCGTGCGGCAGAACGAGAAGTACTACATCCTGCGGCCCGAGGTCATCGAGACCTACTGGTACATGTGGAGGTTCACGCACGACCCCAAGTACCGTCGGTGGGGCTGGGAGGCGGCGCAGGTAAACGCTCTGTGGGCGGGGCAGGTGTGACTGGAGGTGGTTGTGAACGCCGCGGTGTGATCTGGAGGTGCGCCGCAGCGCCAAACAAGCACATTTCTCCTCATTAACGGGAGCAAACGCTCTCAGATCTGCCGGTATTTTTATAGACACGACGTGACAGCAGGAGGAAGCCTGATGGAAAGGGTTCCTGCTCCTCTGAGCGTTCCAATTTACGCCTTTCCATGACGTAGTTGAATGATTTATGTTTTAAACTGGAGCCACACATCGTGTGTGTGTGTGTGTGTGTGTGTGTGCGTGTTTGTGTGTGTGCGTGTGTGTGTGTGTGTGTTGCCTGATGTTCAGGGCGCAGCAGATGTTTGGTAAATAGATGAACTCTTGGACGCTCCCACAGTCTTTGGCTCTGAGCTCGGCCGCACTTACAGAAATGAGAACATCCCATTGATGAGCAGAACGATTGAGCCATCGTCTCCGTTCGTCGCCCTCTGACGCCTCCTTCACGTTATTGTGTCTGTGACTCAGAGCGCCGCCAGCGTTTCCCCGCGTCTCGACCGCACGATGAACAGGAAATGGAGATTTTTGCATGATGTCATGTTTCTGTGGCCTCCTGGGTGTTGGAAATGGTGATTCTGTGTGTGTGTGTGTGCGTGTGTGCGTGTGCGTGTGTGTGTGCACAAAAACAAGCCTTTCAGATGTTGTTATCTATTTATTCCTTCTGTGTTTTGAAATGACAAAGAAACAATCCGGGAGTTAAAGAGAAAAGCCTCTGTCCTGTTTTATTCTGCTGCTCCTCTGATGGAGGATTAAGATGCTCCTCTGTTACACCTCAGCCCCCCCCCCTCTCCCCCCTCTCTCCCTCCCTCTCTCTCCCCCCCCCCCCTCTCTCTCTCTCCATCCCTCCCTCTCTCTCTCTCCCTCTCTCCCTCCCTCCCCCCCTCTCTCCCTCCCCCCCTCTCTTTTCGTGCCTCCCTTTCTGTCACCTTTTGGCTCCTGAGCTGCAGAGCGGCACCAGCGGCCTCGTCTGAGTGTTGCGCCTCTGTATTATTAACGTGCACCTGATCTCTACTGTGAGTTAAATCGCGCCCGTCTTTGATTAACGATAACGGGCCTCCTGGGGGGGGACTTTAACCTATTTGAACCCATTGGGGGGGGGGGGGGGGCATCACAGGTGAACCGGAGGTATCGGTGTGTTGTAAAACACAGAGGAGTTGTGGCCCAAACTGCCGAGGGCAGATAATTGGTCACTGCGGGACAGGATGGACGGGGACACGAGGACGGAGATCATGCTCTCAATTCCACGCATCAACTCCCAACATCGACAAGGTTCCGAGCATAAAGCCGGAACGCGGCCGGAATTCTGGCGGCGGCTTGAACGGGACCGTGGGTCGTCACTGGGAGTCCGGGGGGTCGAACCTGCAGCCAGCTGTGCTAAACCGCTCTGCCAACGGAGCCGTCGGATGGGCTTCGTCGCCCCGTTGCGTCTCTGTACTGCAGTGTCTGTCGTCATAGCAACAGAGGTGACAGCGTAGCCTGACACCGGATGAAGCCGCCCGTAACTTCACGTGTCGGGGTTCCTTCTGTTTGGGAGCGAATTTGGAGAAGCAGGCGGCACCTGAATGCAGCAGGATAAACATGTTTACCCCCCCCAGGAGCAACAAAACAAAGCGGCGCTTTCCTCCCTCGTTAGGGAGCCGTTGCTGCCTGACGAGAGCGTCGGAGCCTCCGATGTAAATGTGGGGGGAGCGGGGCGACGTGTTTGTGCTAATCGTCTTTTCCTCCGATTCTCCACAGCTGCTCTTTGCTGTTTGTGTCTCTGCAGGACTCTTAAGGTCTAATCTGTCACAGGCGAAGAAATTAATTACACCACGCTGTTAAAAGCCTATTAAAATGTCTCCCACTCTTTGTCCTTCCCATTCATCACCCTTTCTCCTGTTATTCCTCTTATTTTTGGTCTTAATCCGCCCCCTTCCTCTCCTCCCCCCTCTCTTCCGCCCCCTCCAGGCCATTGACAAGTACTGCCGGGTGAGTGGAGGCTTCTCGGGGGTGAAGGACGTCTACTCCTCCAACCCCACCTACGACGACGTGCAGCAGAGCTTCTTCCTGGCCGAGACGCTTAAGTAAGTCCACCGTTTGCTGCTGTAGGTGTCGGTTTAGATGCAGATGGATGATGGAAAAGCCCCAGATTAATGTCAGGAACATCGGTTCATCGGCGCTGATGACTGAGGCGCATGCGGCTCTCTGGCTCCCCCTGCCGGTGGCCCGTGTCTCCGCACTCTGATTCATTTATTGTAAACAGAACAGGTAAAAGAGGGTTTTAGCTGCTTTGTTAGCATCCAGCCGCCTCCCTTCATCTATATTCATCCCAAGCTTGAATCCTTAATGTCTGAGCCCGGCCGAGAGCCCCCGTTAAAGGTCACTCGCCACCCCGCGCCTCTAACTTCCTGAGACTCTGACATTTGAGCGTCTCCGGGCCACAAAGCTTTATTACCCACATGTGGCTCCGTGTCGGACCTGCAGCGTTCCGGGTCCTGATGTTCTGCACCGTGGATCCGGAATGTGGTCTCAAACCTGCACGTTCGGGGTCGTAACTGAGCCGTTGTCTGTGCACCTCTGAGCGGCGCGTTCCTTATCACATCTACTCAAACCTGCTTCTTTACCCCCCCACCCCCACCCCCACCCCGCCGCCGCCGCCCCTCCCCCACCACAGGTATCTCTACCTGCTGTTCTCCAGCGACGACCTGATGCCATTTGAGAGCTGGGTCTTCAACACGGAAGCTCACCCGCTTCCCGTCCTCCACCTGGGCAACATCACCCTCCCCGGCAGCGAGCCGGCGCGGCGGTAGACGGGGGGGCGGGGCCACCAGGGGGCGCCACCTGCCCGCCCACACCGGACAAATGTGGATTAAGCTTCACGGGTTGGACGGCTTCAGGACTGCGGATGCCAAACCAGATAAGACAGAGGGGGGGGGGCGAGACACTTGACTGAACACCTCTGCTTGCGTCGGTGGCGGCGAGCTCCCCCCGCTCGCCCTCACGAGCGGCTCAGACTGACGCTTTTTCCCCGACGGGCCGAGCTCCGAACGTCGCGGGGGTGATTTTTGTTGATACCTTCCTGTGTTTCTTTGATATGTGACCAAACTTTGCTCCCGGACAGACTCGCGCGGAGCGCTCGGAGCGTTGGCGCCGATTTGTGAAGGATCCGTCGCGTCGACTCCGTAGGAAGTCAGACGGGCTTTTCTTTTTTTTTGGGGGGGGGGGGGGGGGGGGTTATTTTCTAAACAGAGACATGGTTGAATCAGCCCTCCTCATCCTCACCCACTTCAGTCTTCATCAGTTGAACTTGGCGGCGGGCGGCGGGATGGTTGCCGGGGGCGCCGGGGGTCCCCTCGACTCCGCCTTTTTCATCGTGAGGGCGGCGACCCGACGTCTCCGTCTCAACGAGCGGTTTTTTAACCATCCTGCTACTTTTATATTCACCTCTTTTCACGTCTCCACTTTCTTTTTTGTTCACGAATCAAACGTTTCTGGCCTGAACTGAAACTCTCTGTGTGTGTGTGTGTACGTGCACACGCACGCACGCACGTGTGTTCCCCCTTCTTTCACGTCTCATGTCCACTGTATAAAGTCTGAAAACAGGTTTTTGTTGCCTCAGAGATGTAATTTTGGTCAGAAGGTTTTTGGTTTGTTTTTCTGAGTTGATGAAATATTTAAGTTCCTTTGGAATCATAAAATATCTGTAAAGAACCTGATCAGAAATTAAATTGATATATGAAGAGTTTGTGGCTGTTTTCTATGACGTTTGCAATCTGTCCATTTCTAATCCCACTCCGCCACTTGTGTGGACGTGGAGGCGCGTCCACGTCTCCCCACGCTCGCCATGGACACCGGCGTCCTCTCGTTTCTCACCGTGACGCCCCGGCTTTGATGTCTGAGGACATCCGGTATGAACAGATCAAAGGAGCTCAGAGGGGAACCGTAGAATCAGCAGCACTTAGAGGAGGTTGAGCTCTCTCCACTAGGTGTCGCCACATCTCACATGCTGTGCCCCTCGCCCCAAGCGACCTTTGACCTCCCAGAGCTCTTTGTTAAAGGTTGAGCTCGGCGCGTTTCGAGGCTCTGCCGGGAAATTCTCTCGTCGCCTTTTCGAGGCCGAAGTTTTTATTCATCGGTGCCACCCAGGTTTTGACTAAACAAACACCGAGGGACGATTGCTTTAGTTAATGGTTCCGCTCAAGTTTATTTAACCTCAATTGATGTTTAGTCACATGACTCAGCCGTGTCACCAACGTTTGAATATTTGTTTTCTCCACCTCCCATCAACATATTTATTTCCTCCCTCCATCCAAATGCCTCCTCCTCCTCCTCTCTTTAATCATCCGACCCGGTTCTGAGTTTCTGTTCCCCGTCTCCGATATGAAGCCGACATCATCGCTGCCTGTTTCTGATTGGAAACCAATGGCGACCATCCAGTCGCTGGGGGCGACGTTCACTTTGCAAATGGAGTGTTCTGTATTTGTATTTTTTCTGAACTTAACAAAAAAAAAAAGAGACAAATTATATGTAAATATGTTTAAAATGGACACAAATTCAATAAAGATGTTACTGAAAGAGACCACTGGACGAGTTTCCTTAAAGATGACGGACGCGAGGTCGAGGATGTTTGTCATTAAACACATTTATCTGCTCGCACATCTATTGTGGTGACCTCCAGAGTTAGCCCCGCCCCCTTCCTGTTCCACCCAGTCATTCTGAAACGATTTATGCATTTTCATCAGCAAACGTAGTGGAACCTTTTAATGATGTCCTCCTCTGTGTGTGTGTGTGTGTGTGTGTGTGTGTGTGTGTTTAATGTGTTAATGGCATGGCTGTTTACCCATCCATGTCCTGGACACACTGACTCACTCCTCAGATGGCACTAAGAGAAGCAGGTGGCACACACACACACACACACACACACACACACACACACACACGGTTGAGCAATGTCCTGAACCACATTAATCTGTTGTCGTACACGCAGAAATAAGAACACCCTCGGTCCCCGTCTTTGATTTCCCCCCTGGCGTCACTTAAATGTTAATCTCCCCGATCGGTTTGATTTCCATCAGACATTTTTCACAGCGGAAGGCGGCGCTGGCGCCGTTGCCTTTGAACGGCGCCGCCACAGTGGCTCTCCGAGGCCTCAAAGGCAACTACAAGGCCGAGTCTCAGTTTCAGGAGTGGTTTTTCCTCAGCTGTTATCTGTGCATTGGCCTCTCTTCTTACATCACAGTTTCACTTATTAGTGTGCAAATGTTGCCCCAAAACTTACCCTGTCACGGGGACAGCCCCACCCCCCAGGGTGTGGAGGACAATGTGGCTATTTGGAGACGGAGAGACGTCGGTGGCGAGATAAGAACTAGGACAGACCACCAACCAGCTGTGTGCTGCTGACTGACAGTCTTAGTTTTGGAAGCTAACGATTAGCATAGTTAGCTCAGGGGACTTGAGCTCACACGTCTGGTTATCCGTTAAACTTGCCTGGCTGTAGAATTATGCTCAAAGTTGCACATTGTTTGGGCTAAAGAGCCACAGGACCTTTGGTAGAGGAAGCATCACCTCCATACAGTCCATAATAACTCGAGAGGCGCCCATTTTCCTCGCAGCCGTCCTGTCCACACTGTAATCTCTGTAGGTGTTTTCCTGTCAACATTTTACCTGCGTGGCGACATTATAGCAGAGGAAAAGCAGGACGCGTCTCTAATTTGGCTGAAATTGTCACGTCTGCTCACTGTGCTGCGCTAGAGCTCAGCAAACCGCTGAGACCTTCTTCCCTCTGTCAAACTTCAGAGCCTTGATTACACGCAGGGCTTCTAGACCTGCTGGGTGTTGGTCATCCTTATAAATTCCTCTCACCAAATAAAAGCAGGGGAAATGAGGCGCTGGGAGCAAAGAAACACCCAGGTTTTAATTAAAGTTTGAAGGTGTTTTGGGATTTTTTTTTAATGGTTCCTGTGAATTTACTGAGGGTTCAGAGTCCCCTTCTCTTTTACGTGCAACAGTTCCGACTTTATTGGTTCTTAATTGGGTTTTAGACAGACAGGGTTCGGTTCTGGCTGTCTTAAGTCGCACTGGAAGCATTTTTTTTTTTCCATTTTTGGAATATCGACCTGTGTGTTTTCTGTAATAAAGCCGGATCTTCGGGAACCAGCTGCTTTCTTTGATGTCAGAATGACACCAAAGAAGAAGAAAGACGGGGAAACCCCCTTTGGTCTACCTGATTCTAAATGGTTTTCCGAGTTAGGTGACCTAAACGCTGTTGGGGTTTGCCCAGCAACGCACATGCAACCACAACCTCCAGCTGAAAGTCAGAACAATACTACTTTAATATTAAAGTCACTTTTAATATTAACGTTACATTCTGTTTTATAAAGTACAGCTACTATTAACGTTACATTCTGTTTTATAAAGTACAGCTACTATTTCCCCATGATTTTAATTTTACCTCCAAATTAAAATGATTAATTAGCTTCTGTTCTTTGATAGTTGTCGGACTTCCTTTTTCGAAATAATTTTAAAAAAGCACTTTAATGAAGAACAACAGTCATAGGTACTGTAAAAGGGAAAACATGACAGATGTGTCATGTAGTTTCTTGACATCATTGTCCATTATTCACCTTTGGTTTTATCAGTGTGTGACGTCACCAAAATAGAAACGCAAGAAACAATCCCTGTGATGGGTGGAAAAGGAGTGAATTACACAGGAAGTGTGACTTTTTTGCCCCCTGCTCTGACACCTGAGGCGTTTTCTGTTCTGTCATTAAACACTAGCTTGGAATTATTATAACTATAAATTCCCCATGACTTTCAGAAGAAATTGTACAGCCACAAAAAAGTGTGATCACATTAACTGTACGTGAGTTTTTACGACGAATGACGTGGGACAAATGAGCAAGACTCTAGACAAACATGGGTTTTTAAATTACTTTACACAAAAATATCTTTAAACCGCTACCTAAATCGGTTTATTTACAGTATCGGGGAAACCGAATTATGAATAAAATCGAATCACAGCACGCAGTGGATCCGCGAGCTCGGTTACCGAGCAACACAAAAACCTCTGGGCCAATCACAGCCCGAGCTCGGCGCATTGATACAATCCAACTCACCGGACTAAGCGATCTACTACTGATCATAAAAGTAGTAGCTTGGTGCTGAATTATTAAGGAAATCGCTGGTGTGAGTAAATGATGGATTCAGCATCCGTGAAATCGTATTTAAAAGATTGGAAAAAGTAGTGCTCCGTAGAGGGACTGTATTTTAGTACGGCGGGTTATCAGGTTCCGGAGGTGGTAGTTCGGCTTTATAAAGCAGGCGTGTCCTCCGTGCGGGGAATGTTGGAAATATCTGCGGAGCTGCTGCGTGAGTGTCTCTGTCGGGAGGATTATGTTGAGCTGTCTGTACGAAGTTCAAACTAACATCTGACTCGAATGCTTCCAACGCACGGATTTGTGAATGTATGTATAAATGTATATTTTCCAACCTTTCGTTCGTGTCCGCCACGGGAAAAGTTGCTGATTGTGAAGACCACGAAAGCTTTGCAGCTGGTTAGATGATTGAAAATGCGCTGTCAGCCCGTTTAACGGGGTTTATCGCAGCCCACCAGGCTGCGAACTAACTAACTAACTAACTAACAGGTTATTAGTTTTACAGGAGTCGTCGTTGTGATTCACCTGTGCTAGCATTAATGTGCAGCGGCGCTGACCACGTTAACAACTTTAACCTTTAGAGAGTCGCCTCCTGGTAGTTTTACGGGAGTTTGTTGGCTTCCACTGAACTCCACCACCGCAGTTAATCGCGGGTGAACTTTGCGTGACGGTGACTTTAAATGTCGGACGTTTTGTTCGACGCTGGTCCCTGGCGACTCGGCTCGCTGTTTGTCTCTCAGCCCTTCTGGAATAAAACAGGCTCGCGAATCGTTCTAGAAGCCTCACGCGCTGCGTGGAGCTGCGGCTCGTCTCGTGCTCGCTTTCTGCCCCGCTCGTGCTGAGTGGGTGCTCGACCATTTAAAGGGACAGTCCGCCTGAAACCGAACTCCGATTGTAAAGTTTGAAATCGGTTCAGGACCAGTTCGACATTTACAAAATTGTAAATTTTTAATTGTTACTCTGATTTAAATTCCTGCTGGGATCGACTAATTTGTGCGTTTTTGCCAGTTTTGGAGGTGATCCAGAGCCAGGTTGATGTTCTCCAAAGACCAGTAAGGGCTCCTTTTCTGCCAGTGTTTGAAGCTGTTGACCTTGCGCAAACATAAATACAGCTTAGAGCTAGCCGAGAACCGTCAACATTTATGCTAAAAACCGTGGCGTAATTGAGACTTTCAAGATGAAATGTCGGCGCTAACAGACGGGAATAATTTTGTTTTCATATTTCGAAACCCGGAATGTGTGCGTTTTTGCCTCATTTGCGTATTTTTAAAGGTGAACCTAACCTAACCTAACGCGTTACAATCAATGTGTGTGTTGTATTTCTACGTTGTTTTGAACGTATTGCCAACGTATCTTTTTTTTTGTTTGTTTTTTTACAACCCGATATCGCAGTTAATCAGACAGCCGAAGATGGATCATTTGGAAGAATCGATGAGCGGTTCCGTCAGCGCCCTGTCCTGGGAGCAGGTCAGCCGTCTGGACGAGGTCCTGACCGAGGTTGTTCCTGTCCACGGAAGGGGGAACTTCCCCACCTTGGAGGTGCGTCTGAAAGACATTGTGGCACGCGTGCGCTCACGCCTGGAGCTGAGCGGCATCAAAGTGAAGGACGTGAGACTCAACGGGTCCACAGCCAGCCACGTCCTGGTGCAGGACATTGGCTGGAGCTACAAGGACCTGGACGTCATCTTCAGGGTGGACCTGCCGTGTGAGGAAGTTTTCCGGGTCAGCAAGGACGTGGTGCTGGGCACTCTGCTGGACTTTCTGCCCGAAGGTGTGAACAAAGAGAAAATCACGCCCATGACACTGAAGGAGGTTTACGTGCAGAAGCTGGTGAAGGTCAACACGGAGCAGGACCGCTGGAGTCTCATCTCCCTCTCCAACAACAACGGCCGCAACGTGGAGCTGAAGTTCGTGGACTCCATCCGCCGGCAGTTCGAGTTCAGCGTGGACTCGTTTCAGATCGTGCTGGACTCCATGCTGGCCCACTACGAGCCGCCGCAGGCGCCCATGACGCAGGCTTCCCACCCGGCCGTCTGCGGCGAGAGCGTGTACGGGGACTTCGACATGGCGCTGGGCCACCTGCGGGACAAGCTGATCGCCACCAAGAGACCCGAAGAGATCCGAGGGGGGGGCCTGCTGAAGTACTGCAACCTGCTGGTGCGAGACTTTCGACCCGCCGACGAGGAGGAGTTCAAGGCCCTGGAGCGGTACATGTGCTCGCGCTTCTTCATCGACTTCCCCGACATCGGCGAGCAGCAGCGCAAGGTGGAAGCCTACCTGCAGAGCCACTTCATCGGCGAAGAGAAGAGCAAGTACGACTACCTCATGATCCTCCGCCGAGTGGTCAACGAGAGCACGGTGTGCCTCATGGGCCACGAGCGGCGCCAGACCCTCCACCTCATCTCCCTCATGGCCTTCCGGGTGCTGGCGGAGCAGAACGCCATTCCCGACGCCTCCTGCGTCACCTGCTACTACCAGCCGGCGCCGTACGTCCGAGACCACAACTTCAGCAACTACTACGTGGCCAACCAGAACATTCCAACGTGGCTGCCGTGTAACTGACAAACGGCGGCGCTGGAGGCGGAAGCGGGGCTGCTCCTGACGAGACGGAGTTAAGGAAAAAAAAAAAAAAAATCTCCCAAAACAAACAAAATTTAAAAAAAAAAAAAAAAAAAGTACTGAGGCGACGAGCGCCTCGACCCTCCGGAGGCACAGTTGTATTTAAGTGGACGAGTATTTAGCTTTGTTTTTGGAATCCTCTCATTCCTAATCTGCAGAATCGTCTGGGTCATTTCATACAAAGCGACTTTTTAAGTGTAGATTAATTATTTTCTGTTGTTGTTGTTCCTCTTCCTCAACTTTATTCTGAATGGAGTTGTGTACAGTGCCTTAATATCCAGGGTTAAAATAATGAGGGGAGGGGGGTGTTTGAAGAAGGGGAAGAGGAAAATGTTACAGCCCTGATTTTGTTTTATGATTAAAAAGAGGAAAAAAAGAGTGCAAAGGCAGGAAAAAAAGACTAAAATATGATAAAGGTGGGGAGAAAAGATGAAGACCTACCCCCCCCAAAAAAAAGAAGCTGAGCACCGTTAAGTTTAATTCACTGGGGAGGGAAGGCGGGTGGTCACTCAAGAGTGGGCTGGATTAGTTTGGATTTTGACCTGTAAATATTGCCGAACACCTGTGTATTTGTCTTATTTTCCACTGTGAATCTCAATGTCAGACGAGCTCTCCCCCCCTCCCCGCCCTCCCAGTTTACTCAGCCGTGCGCTTCCCAGTGAAGCGGCTCCGGACGGACCTGCTCCTGCGGGCCGTGCAGGGGCGTGTCCCGGGGCGGCGGGCCAGCCGGTTCCCCCCCTCCCTTAAAAGGAGCAGCACGTTGTGGGACGCCGGGGCGCTCCCCTTCAGCCGCCGCTCCTGAAATGGATCCAGGCTCTGAAGCTGCAGGTCGTCTATAATTATCCTCCCTCGTCTTGGTCCCTCCTTCAGAACCAGACCCCAGAGCTGGGTGTGTCCCCCTGCAGCCCTCCATGTGTGGGGGGGCTGAGTCACTTCCTGTCCCGCTTCGGTCCTCCGGCTGTTCCAGCCCCTTTTGTGGTCATGGGAGGACAGAGCCAGCAGGTTTCCACTCTCCCTGACCTCCGCACCAGTTGTAACCGGGACGGTCCGGTCTATTTCCAGTCAGGGCTATACTGGGCTCCTCGTACTGAGCTCTGGCTACGCGACCCCCCCACCCCCCCACCTCGCCCAGTCTGAGGGGGGGACTTGTAAACCTCTGAAATGGCAGCTGCCCCCTCTGGAAACCCTTCCTCCTCTCCTCACACCAGCTCCTGTTTGCAGCAGATAACCAGGAAGCTTCTTATCTAGAGGAAGGTCGCCCCCCCCCCCCCCCCCCACCCCCGCAGGTCACACCCTGGAGGTCAGGGCACCTCCTGCTGGCTCAGCTGCCGAGCTTGGCGACAGGAACCCCCAAAGTCACTTTTTAAATTAAAAAAAAAACACTCTGTTTTCGCTCTGGACCAAAGAACTTGAGCACCAGCAACTGGAGCCTCCGTGTGCCTTTTTGGAGAGTGATTTAGCTTTTTAAGGGTTTTTAACGCCGACCTGGAGGAGAGTTTGCCGCTTTCACCCCCCCCCCCCTCCCCCCCCCTTCAGTCCTGTCACACAGCAGCTGTCGTCTGTGATCCAAGCACACCTTTGGGAGAATATATTCGTTTTTTGGGTTGAAGAGCAAAGACGTTTTGGTTTGAATTTTTGGGTATTTTGTTTATCTTTAACTTGGCTTTCTTTCTTTTTATTTAAGTTTCAGTTTATTCTCGTCTAATTTAACGTTGCTTCCCTCTCTGTCGAGGACTTTTTCTGCCTGATTTGGAATGCTAACGCTAACAACCTGCCTAGCGTGGCTTGAGCAGACAGCTCTGGCCCAGCTTTCCCAGTCCGAGGCCCAGTAGCTGGAGGTGGCCCTGCTGGGACCTCCAGCCCCCAGAGAGGGTCTGTGGGGTGGGGGGGGGGTGAGCCGGGGTGGCCGGGTGCTGGAGGGACTGGAGCTGGTTCTCAGGGACATCTTATTTGGGAAGTGTGTGGTTGCAGCCCAGGAGCACTTCCTGTGATGTCGTTTCCCCCCCCCCCCCCCCCTTTCTTTTTTTTTTTTGGTGGGCTTTGTTTTCAATTTCAAGCAGTGACTTCCTGCCGTCTGAGCCCCCCCTCCCCCCCCCCTCCCCTCCTGACAGTCAGCTGATCTGAGTCCGCAGGTCTGAACCCGGTAAAGCCGTGAGAGGACGGGTCTCCTCTGGCGGCTTCTCTCTGACTCAACTCGATGATGGACCCACCCTTGAATGTAGCCCCCGCTTCCCCCTCTGTCTTCCTGTTAACGGTTATGCCCCCCCCCCCCCCCTTAGCCTCAGCTCCTGGGTCCTGGAGCTCGTGTATCTTGTGTACCGGCGCAGCGTCGCCTGGAGGGGGTGCAGAGCCGTCGAGGGGCCGCTTGCCTCGGACCCCCGTGGAGGCGCTCGTCCGGTTTCTATGTGAAGAGCTGCGAATGTTGCGCAGCAGATTTGTGTTTACGTGGAGGCGTGCGCGCGCACGTGTGCGTGCGAGGTCGCCGCGAATAAGTGAGGGGAAAAAAAACCCATGAACTTTGTGGCACTATATGTTTTTGTGGAATAGAGGAAGAGCGCTTTTGTCGGCTTTGTGACGATGAGTTTGGTTACGACCGCGATGCTATTTCATTTATTTTCGGCACTTTTACCTTACTTGAGTTTTTCCTTTGAATGGAAACGTGTACACGTACATCGGGAGAATGTTTGACGAGGAAATATGAAATAAAGATTATTAAATGCATCTTTTGCCATGTGTGTGGAGCTTTTGTACGCTTTTAAACTAAATTCTAGCATGTTTGAGGCTAATCTTTATTAGCATCTACAAGTTCTTCTGGATCCAGCCCTCGAGGGTCACGATCCAGCCGGCAGACAAGGGTTTGGTTCTACCGGGTAGGTCAGAAAACCCGGCTGGATTACGGCATCTCCAGTTTAACGGGACATAAACCCATGAAAACGGCTCCTGGAGGGGAACTAACCTGTATCCTCGGGGCTGAGCGGGTCTGTGAGCAACACTCATCATCTAAAGGCTTCAGATCCGGGGCGGCCACCTCCCGATGGAGTCTGAGCGGCGCCTCACCCGAAAGTCCTTTGGGTCGTTTTAAGAGTTGCAAAGCAGCACCTGGGCCCCCCTGCTGGCCCTGAGGTTCTCTGTGAAACCAAGATTTGCTTCACGGCAGGAAGTGAGGCAACGTTTCTGCAGAATCGGAGCTCGGAGAAGGAAAGTCGAGCTCTTTCTCCATCGCGCCTCATGGTTAAAACCTACAACTTCCGGTTTCTGTCACTCCCGACATCCTGACTGACGTTGGCAGGTTATGTCCTTGAACGCACCACGCTTTCACAGAAGCTGACTAGGTTCTCAGCCCCCGACCAGCACATCCTCACCCCGCGCCACCGCAGGTGACTGACGCGCGCGCGCGCACGCTCACGCTTCCTGCGAACTAACCCACTACAGCCGTGACCTATTTTAACCTCATAATCAATCATTAGACTTTTCTGTGTCCCCATATGATGGTTGATTACCCGGAAAGTTGTCAGATTTATTTACACACGCACGCACGCGCGCGCGCGCACACACACGGCCAGCAGAGATGGGCCTGAACGCAGAACGGTGGATTTCTGGGAAAAATACTGATTCTCGTGTTTTCTGGAAACGGAGACAATAGTCCGTGAACGTCGCACGCACGGGGGCGTGGTCGCTGGTTGCTAATAGCAACCAGAGAATTGACTACTGAAGATTCACATCTAAGTTCTTTTGTGGTCTTATGGTCGAGCCCACTTGTTATCGGAACCTTCCGGCCGTAGAGGTGTGATCTGAGAAACGCGCGGCTCGCCCACGTGTTTGTGCGTGGGTGTGGGTGCGATGACTCACTGGATCGTTTGAGTCCATGAACCTTTGAGCAGCGCTAACGTGATCCAGTATGGCTCTGGATCCGCGGGGACCTGGTACCGGGCCGCTGAGGTTGTCGGTTCGATCGCAGGTTTTTCAGGAAAAGTTCCGCTTTTGGCGGGAAGCGTCGCGTGTGTTTAATTATTAAATACAGGCGTGAAAAAACGTGTGAGTTTGAGCAGCTCGTGAGAAAAGGCCGCGCGACTCAGAGGGTGAACAAGCTGAGCAAACCGCCCCCCCCCCCCCCCCCACCACCACCACCCCCGGGCCCCTGCTGTGGACCGTTTAGACACTGGTCCCGAGAAACAGGTGATGCGCGTGCGTGTCCTGGGAGGGAGATGTGTGGCTGAAACAGAGAACCGGTATATTCTCGTGTACCCGTTCATGCACCGGTGGGTTGGTTCCCAGAAACATGTGCAAACACACTCACGCGCACGTACGCACGCAGGAAGCGCGTCCGAGGACCCTGAATTTGGTTTCTTCCGGTAACCAAAAAAACCACGTGCTTGACAGCAAGTTGATCGGACTCCTGTGTCGCTGCGTGGCCACGCCCCTTCACCTGTCCCGCTCGTGCCGAGCTCGGACTCAGGCGATCCAACACGCTCGCGCACGGCGTGGTCACGCTTTACCGAGTAATTAACGTACATTAACGTACAGTAGCGTACAGCGTGGTCCTGCTCGGGGTTTCTGCCCGTTAAAGAGTCTCTCTGAAACGGTTCGTTTACGTTAATGAGCACCTTAATTAGTTGCTAACCAGGGTTGTTACTGGAGTCTATCCAGTTCTCTCTCTCACACACGCACGCACGCACGCACGGCTCCAGTTGCAGTTTAATCCGATGACCTGGTCAATGTCCTCCAAATATCACATTTTCTCCCCTTAATTCACCTTCAAATCCAAAGGTTTGCCAATGGTTTTATAATTAAATACGCAAAACTGTAAATGATCTCCTGAACTGTGTAAAAGACCTGGAAGTTTCTCACGGTCACCACGGCGACCAGCTGTCGTCCTGGTGGGTGTTTGCAGTCGCTAATCTCCACCTTTCACACAGGGAGGTCTGTGGAAGATGGATTTGCTGCTCCGCTCCTTTCACCTACTCAGCAGACAGAACCCCCCCCCCCCAGAACCAACCAGGAGATTAGGTGAGAGGCTTTATGCAGGATGTGGGCAGGTGTTGCGAGGAGGACGAAGGTCCTTCATCAACCACTTCAGCACTTCCCAGCTTCCACGTGTTTCCATGTAAATATCCGGCTATGCTAATGCTACGCTAATGCTTTTCTCTGCGTTATTGGTCTCCAAAGGGCCAATTAGCCTCGGGGACTCTACAACGTCCACCATTCACAGGTGTGGCGCTCCATCCAACCCTGCTTCGAGAAACAGGAACTTTCAATAAAGTGTGAATATTTGGGCGCCCTGGAGCGTAAAGTTAGCGCAGGTTTCTAACATTCACAGGTCACTTTTTCCGTTTCCGTCCGAAAAAAGAAGAATTTGAGAGGAAAATCATTTTAATCGCTTGGAAAAACAAAACTATCAAAGTCTGTCAAGTGTTGACCAGCGTAAGGAAAGACTCAGAATGTGGCTGATTTCTACATAATCACAGCTTTGACAGCCAAGAGTTTATTTCAGTTTATAAACCCCCCCCCCCCGAAAACATCCCGACAGTCGGAAGATCCGCTCCCACGTTTATTCTCGGCTTTAAACCTCGTGGAATCCTCCCAGGTCCCAGACTCCCATCATGTTTTGCGAAAGAAATCGCGGTCGGCAGATTGAAGCAACTGCAGACAGAAAAAGGTTGATTCCCCCAATCAAAGGGGTTTCAACCCCCAGGTCAAAGGTCACGGAGCCACTGGAACTCTGGACGAGCAGCCACGTTCTCCACACGCACGCCGGCGTGGGTCAGGGTGGAATGTTGGAGTTTGCGTTTCCGTGTCCGGACTCTGGTCCGGTTCTGGTTCTGGTTCTGGTGTTGGTCCATCTCTAGCTGGGTTCTGCCTGGATGAATTTGTACTGGGAGAACCTGTGCAGGTGGCATTTCTGCTGTTTAAATCTATAGTTCATTTGTCTTTGATGTGCATGGTTCTAAAGTGACATGTGGGGGGGGGGGGGTCCAGAGGGTGGACCAGACCATGTGACAAGTTCCAGCGCTGACTTTTATTTTGAAAGTCTCCCAAAGTCTCTCGAACAAGTCCACAGTGAGGAAGGGGGGAGGTGAGGACGAGGCTTCACGTCCAGGGTGGTGTCCGACAAACCCAGATCCAGGATCAGTCTGGGGCCGGTGATAACGGCGCCGCCCAGGCCGCGCGCAGCCAAACGCGGGTTAGCTCCCGAGGGAGGGGGGGCTCCAGCGTTGGTTCTTGTTCTGACGGGGAGGGTCAGAGGTCCCGGCGTCGTCCCCTCACAGACTGGAGGAGTCGGGGGGTCGGTACGGCCCGTTCACCTGGAGGAGAGTCAGAGTCGTAGAGGTCAGAATGGGGCGGGGGGGGGGGGCGGTACTGCTGCTGTATCAAACGTTCTACAGGCTAACTGGTCCTTTCCTGACCCTCACAGGCAGGTGAGAACGCTTTAGAACCTACACGCGACAGCTCCGATCAGGTTTCCATTAAAACACAACAGCTGGAGGCTGTGACGCACGCCCCCCCCCCCCCCACCCACCCACATCCCCCCCCCAGGTTTAACCACTTACTCGGGCGTCGTACTCCAGCACAAACGGAGGGATGTCGATCTGCTCCGGCCTGATGCAGGTGAAGAGCTGCTGCAGGCTGTCCAGGTAGTGGACCTTCTCCTTCATCCCCGACACGCTGAAGGTGGTGAAGAACCACGTGGACACCTTCAACGAGGACGACAACCGAGACACATCTGAGGACGGAACACCTTATCCTGCGTGGCGGACCCAATTAGCTAAAGTGTCGGTGCTTAGCGGCGGCGCTTTAGTCTCACCTTGGAGCGAAAGTTCGGATGCACAAAGTAAAAGGCCTTTAGATTCTTCTTAAACCTGAACACAGCGATAACGGCTCGTTAGCTAAATCAACAACAAACCCAAGGATGCATAACCGCCGTGCGCCATTAGCCAAATGCTGCATCTTTAGCATAAATACCATGCAATTATCGCTTTGGGTTGGGGAAGACTTTAAAGAAGACAACAGATTACAACACGACACCGAGATCAAGGCAGAGATCAAAGGACGCGGCTGTGATCTGATGAGGCTCTTTAGGGCAGCGTTTAATGGGAGGGAGGACGTTTGCGCTGGGAGGTGCGGCGGCAGATAAGCGCTCATAATTCACCTGCTACGTCGGAACCTCAGAAACAGCCTTCAAAAGCCACAGACCTCATTGGAGGCATTTAACTTTAATCGGGGCGTTCAGGCTCCACCTAAACTGTCGGAATCCTCAGACGCCGACGAGATCTCGGTCCTCCTGATGTCAAAGACCTTCCGACCTCTGAGTGGTGGCGGAAGCCTGCAGACGTTTCCCGTTTCTGTTGCGGCCTGATCCAGTCTGAGGACGCGGGAGGATGATGGTGCTGATCCGGGCCAGCGCTGGAGCCTGAGGCTACCGAGCTAATGGGGAACGTCTCGGGACCGTCGGGCTTCTGGACAAACTAGTCAACGTCTTCCTCCTTTGCCAGATGCTTTTGGAAACCTCAGAGGGGGCGTCTGGCTTCCAGGAAACGAACCGAGCCTGGAGCAGGGCCGGCGGTTCCGTCAAATTGATGTGGGACCAGGGAAAACATCTGAGATCTGGCTGAAGATCTGGCAGCGCGAAGACGGACGGATCAAAGTCAAAACCGTGGGGACTAAAGCTCGCGGACCCAAAGAGGACTGAAGGTTCTGGGTCGGTGAGCAAACCCAGATGGTCTCCAGGAGGATCGCCAGCTTCTATGAGTGTTGAAGAGAGGAAGACGAGGAGGAAGAGGGCTGAAGGTCCCTCTGAGCCACAGCCATGAAGATCGAAAGGATGAACTATCAAAGTGAGGACATTCTGTCTGATCAAAGCTCAGAGGTCGGTTGGTGGGTCGGGAGGTTTGGACCCAACGTCCTCTGTGTGGCTCCACCGGATGGGTCAGAAAGGCCGACGTGAGCAGGTTCTGGTTCTACGTCCGACCCTGATTAAATGGGATGCCGCTGTACTTCACAGCTTCGTTAGTGGACAATTAGATGGAATAGGCAACAATTAATGAAGCCAAGACAATGTTCTCGGCCGGTTCTGACCAGGACGCTGCTGCCAAACCTTTCAATCGAGTCCGTCAGCACCAGAACACACTCCAAGTTTAGCGTTCTGTTCCTAATACGGCAACTCGCCGCTCCAAAACCAACAGTGAAACAAGAACGCTGAACGGCTCTTACGCTCTTCCAAAACTCAACGCAGGCCACCCGGGCCAGCGGCGCCGGAGCGTGAAGAACGCCGCTGCAGACGTCAGAACGGCGCCGCAGCGCCAGCAGGAGGTCAGAGCAAGGTGAAAAACCGCTAAAGTTGGTGGTTGATCCATCATCAGGAACAGTCAGACTGAGCTATCGTCTAATCCGTTTAGCGTCACTTCAAAGGAATTTCCTTCTGGATCAAAGCACCCCAGATGTTAGCATAGCACGAAGAGTTAGTGTCGCCGCGAGAAGTCGGACTGACTTGTAATCGACGATGTCGTGCAGGTTTTTCAGGAACTCGGAGTCCAGGTGGTTGTGCTCGGCGGTCAGGGTGTGGAAGTAAACCATCACGTACTCCTTCGCCGTGATGTGGTCCATCACGTGGATGAAGTAGAGCAGCGCCTGCGTGGGCCAACGTCACACCGCCCCGTTACAACAGGCCAATAAAACCCGCAGCTTCTCAAATGGGCCGTTCGCAGGTTACCTTTTCAAGGTCCAGGAGAGTGACTGGGATGTTTCGCCCGACCACCACCATCACCGTCCTCCCACACATGTCCACGCCTGCAGACACGTAACGCAAACTTAAAACACGCCGGTTTTACCTGTTAAATCCCCGACACCGACGGATAAACACCGATTCTTGGCTTAAACCTGACGTATATCATCCAAACCGAGTTCAAACACACAAAACTAGAGCATGGATCCAGCGGGGCGACGCTGCCACCTAGCGGCGAACGGAAGAAATGCCGTCAGATGACGCACCCCGCGAGAGCGCGCGCACGTACCAGTTTGATACAAAGCTTTGAGCGCGGCGATGTCCGACAGATCCTCTGCTCGCGCTCGACACAGCCAGCGACTGTAGCTGTGGGACAGATCAGAGAAGAAGAGAGAACGTTGCAGAAGCCTCCATGTTGGAAATGCTGCGATGATGATGATGATGATGAAGATGATGAAGATGAGGGGTACTTTCTCTGATGCTGCTTCTGCACGGTTGCCTCGGACATCTGGCCCTGCAGGATCTGCTTCCTCTGCTTGTCCACGTCGCCCTCCATGCGGGCGAAGGCGTGGGTCCCCACCTGGCCCAGGTCGGACTCCAGGTTCTCCTCCTCGGAGGCGTCTGCATCACAACACAGAGCGAAGCGTGATCACCTTGGCAGACGGAACCAGAACAGAACCATCGGCCGCGCATCTCATGTGCATCCAGACGTGCTGGTGCTGTTGATCTTGGGCTGCACCCTGGAGCCACATCCCAGCCCCCTTTTGAAGCGGGCTCCACGTTCCAGAACACGTGAAATCCAAATAAATGAGCCCTTCTGTGCTTCTTGGCCACGTTCGACCCGTAAAATACGGGAAATTTGTTCGACGCCGTTTCTCTGGAGCTCCGAATCTCCAGAGAAGCTTCAGTGCTGCTGAAAATAGACTCTCAGTTCCTGGAAATGTTTTCAGGCAGAGAACGACCACGACGCCGCTACGCTCTCAAAGGATTCTGGGAAATCAGAGCATTAACACAAACATGTGATGCGTTCAGGGCCACGTGCTACTTTGACTGGGAAGCCTCCAGTTTGTCTTCCATTTATTTCTATCAGTGTTTTTATGTCCCACGTGATGAAGCAGATCGTTAGAACGCGGAGCAGCTGCCGCCTCCGATGGCGGCGGCGCTCGCACGGACCCAGATGTGGCTTCTCACCTTCCAGGACGCCCGGTTTCTCCGAGATGCGGATCTGCCTCTCTGGGACGATGGGTTCGCCCTCCGAGTTGCCGATGTCAGCTGGGATCAGAGGTCTGCAGGCCCGCTCCTCTTCCTCGGAGCGAGGGAAGTACAGAGGCAGCAGCTTCTTATAGACGGGCTGGAGGGGAAGCACGTGCACACCTGGGTTAAATGGAATCGCTGGGACATGGGCAGCATGGGGGGGGGGGGGGGGGGCGCTGATATGAACCTCTTCTGTGTCTGACGCGGCGAACACCACGGCCTCGATGCTGTTCCCATGTTTCTCCAAGAACCTGCGCACCGTCCCTGAAAACCACACACACATACAGGTTAACAGGAACAAAGGGGCCATCGGGCTAGTTCAGGAAGTGACATCAGAAAAACCCCAGACAAAAGCAGAAGCGAGGGATTATTGGGTGGAAGTTGACCCGAACCGAAGTGTGTGGGACTCACTGAGGGCCATGTGTGTGGAGTCCTCCAGCGGGTACCCTCTTTTGCTGGTGGTCACTACGCACAGGCCGACAGACGCCATGGACTGCTCCCTGGGGAGGGACAACCCACCAATATGAACTCATGTCAGCCTCACGTGCTCTACACACTCCTCACTAAACACCTCTGAGGTCAGAAACGGCCCAGATACGACAAATACGGACGCCGTCGGGTTGGAACAGGCTGTGAAATCAGCCAGCAGAGGGAGGAGGAAGGGTGCGAGGGGGGAAACGTCATTTCCCGTTTCTAAAGTTCCGCCTGGTTTAAGTCCAGCTGACCCGGCACTTACACAACCAGCTGCATGATGTTCCTGTAGCAGCTGTACAGCGAGCTCTCCGCCGCCGTTCTGTACTTGGTCTTGAATTTTGGCCCCACGGTGTGGATGATGAACCTCGCTGCCAGCCCAAAACCTTTGGTCAGCTTGGCCTCTCCTGTCCGGCATCCTGCACGCACACACCCCAGGTGATCACTGGTGTTCTGCGGTAATGCTGCCCCCAGTGGCCACTCCTGGTATGACACTGCCGCGTGTGTTTCCTGGGTCTTTTTCTACCTTTGAGTTTGAGCAGCTCGTCTCTCAGTTCTGGACCCGCCAGCTGGTGGATGCTGTCAGAAACCGGGTTCTTGTCGTTGAGCGACTCACTGCTGGTGTTCACGATGGAGGTGCAGTTCAGCAGGGCGACGTCGCCTTTGCTGTCGTGAAAAAAAAGAGGCGAGCGCTCATTTATTAGAGTGGAGAGGAAGCGAACGCGCTGCAAGTCCACCGCAGACAGAACTACCACGTCTTTACACAGGATCAGGTCACCTTTTAACCGCAGCGTCCTGGCAAACACCACTCACCCAAACATAAACAGATTCTCTGTCTCTTACGGAGGCTTTAAAGAAACCAGGAACAATGTTTGAGAAGCTGGTCACATGACAAGATTAGCCTCCAGGAGCGAGGAGGAGTGGAAACACACATACACAGATTTAACACACACACATACAGTTAAACGTTTCCCACGTGTGAAGGCCATTTTCTCCTAGGACTTTGGCCATGTTGGTGCATCAGGAATGCGTGCGTGTGCACGTGCACGTGTGCCCTGAAGGCAAAATGATGGCAGCGTAATTACAACAAGGCTGCTTTTATAAAGAGATGTAAATGGTCATGTGTTTCT
Source organism: Takifugu flavidus (assembly GCF_003711565.1). NCBI lineage: Eukaryota > Metazoa > Chordata > Actinopteri > Tetraodontiformes > Tetraodontidae > Takifugu > Takifugu flavidus. The sequence goes on along the minus strand of NC_079520.1, from coordinate 2,882,229 downwards.
CCACAAAGAGGATTTAAGATCCGCTTTGGACTCCGAAATGTTCTAGGAAGCCTTCATGACACACGCACACACGCATACACGCACACACACACACACACACACGCACAGCTGCTAAAACCTCCAACAGTTTAAAAATGCCAACCCTCTGAAAGTGAACCAACCCCAACCACATTCACACCCATACAGAGGACGAAGCTGTGGCGTCAAACGATCCAGTTTAAACCCACAAATCTAAAATTTCACCCATAAATTAAATATGAACGGGAGAGAAGTCAGGATTTCCTGAACAAAACAACCCCCAAAACCCTTGGGATTTAATAAATAAAGACCCAGAACATCCACAAACATCAGCCAGCAGCAGCTGTGGTGTGAAGAGCCAAGTGTGGGACTCACAAGAGGATGATCTTTGAGTTGATGTCTGGCCTGAAGGGGAAGGGAGAGGGGACGTCCAGGCCGTCGCCCTGCTCCAGGGAGGTGGCCTCGCCATCCTCCTCCAGCTGCTGAGGCCACGTGGGGAGAGTCTGGATGTCCACGAACTGGGAGCGAGCACCCAGAGGATCCATCCCCCCCGACACTGCAGAGCGACCCTGGACGCACAGGCACAGGGAGAGAAATCTATAGATTTAAAACTTAATGCCACAAATCCTCGTTGATAAACTCACAGTAAGAAAGTATTTGTATGGAGCAGTAAAAAATGGATATTTTAATTCACAAGTGATAGTTCCAAACATAAACTAGAACACTGGTCTGCAGATTATTATTATGATTATTATTTCCTTTCATATAGTTTCCTTTTTCGACCGTTGTTAACAGATATTTGGGGATTTTATAGAAAAATGTTCACGGAAAAAAGCATGAAAACCAAAATAACTGTGGTTTATACAGTGATCTTGTTAAATCGCCACAAACAGCTGCAGTTTATAACATTAATTATAACCAATTAGAGTAATGAGTCCGTTGTAGTTGTAAATATGACCAAAACACCCGCTCGTCATGATTCGGCTCATACCTTCCTAAAGAAATGTATAGAAATGTTTCCCAGGAGAAACCTTATAAATCAAAAGAAAATGCACTTTGGCCAGTCTGCAGCTGCTAAGCAGAAATCAGCATTTCCTCACCAAGCAGCTTCAGTTTCCTCCAGCCAGAGGTAATCTTCAGCAAAGAAGACTAACGACGATTAATTAACCCTGGCAGGACAGGCCCAAACATTGGGAGATAAATGTCGTTCTTTTGTGTCCTCAAAATAAAGCAAAGAGCGGATAATGAAATGAAGTTACACAGGTTTTAGCCAGTATGCTAGGTGCCTGAAGTGTCAAGGCTGACAAACGGGAGCAGCAACTTCCGCCTAAGAATTTCAAAGTATAATTCCAATTACGTGACAAAAAAACCCACACTGTCAAATCCCGGTTTTCTTTTTTTTCCCTTTTTTTTAAAAAAAAATTGTTTATCATCTATAATAATTTGAATCATTATTGACCCACTCGCATTAGAAAAATAATACATTTAAATTTATTGTTCGACTTGTGAAGCCCAAACGAATGAACATACATGTAACGATGGTTACTGATATTTTATGTACTTCTACAATAGTGTCTACAATAAAGCCTCATTTGACCAATCATTACGTTTGATATCAGCGGTTGTCTAGGCGCTTAAAATTGGAATGACGTCGACATGACAGCATATTTATAATGGTATCTTATTTTGTATATGTAACATCGGGCATATCCGGTTATGTTCCCAAACTTGAATTCCTCATCAGCTGACTAAGGATCTACTTCCGCTATGGTTCATTAAGTCACTGCACTTTCCAAAACTGCCACATCAGTGGTTCAGAACAAACTCTGACCGCTGATAAAGTAGCAGTTACACATAGCACTCGATATTTAGAGCTAACACCGACAACAAATCTAAAATCTGACAGAATTAAATAAAGGAACGTAGTTGCACAACAACCTTCCGCCGACAGGCAAAAGCAAACGATTACAAAAGCGTTCGATGAGACGTAATTGATTTCGCAACAAAACGCTATTTGAACGCCATTTTTGGATACTTACACATCACAACATGACGAATATTATTGTAGGAACTATGAATGTTCGAGTACATGTTTTATTTATTTTCCTGTATGTATCGACGAGTGATCGATTGATATAGTCTGATAAGTGTAGTACCTAGCACAACACAAGCGTTAGCTAAGAGCCGCATTTCAGAGGTAAGGAGACGACTAGAGCTAATTCATCAAATGTCCAGCTAGCAGAATCGTTGTAGATTTGCTGTACAACATGCACAGATACGAATCTCCATCAGAAATGTTGTTAAAAGCTGCGTTCTTTCACAAACGTCCCCACGTGGGTTCATAGATTGAAACGTCTTGACCGGGTATGTTTGTTTCGTTGTGCAGTCGCTACTGGCCGGACGGAGCTTACGGAGTATTGAGAGGCCTGTAACTATAGCTGACTATTTGGGCAATGCCTGTAAACAAAACAAACGTACCATTTCCCCACATCACAAAATGTGCTACACCGTGCTAAAAAATGCAAGTAAAAGTGCATTACGGCTCATTACATGTTGTAATTAGAATTCATTGACACTGTTAATTCTCTTGTAGTAAAGTTAATCTTAGAGGTGAAACGGAAGTAGAGCCAGCTTGTGTGTTGTGAATCTGTACATGCTACAGCAAAACTGAAGCTAAAAATCATCAACAGTTGAAATGTATGACTCAGAATAACATGAAATAAAGTTAATAACACCACGTTAGTGTTAACAGTATACTTATGGAAAAATACCACCAACTGGTTATTTGCTCTGTAATTACTACACGCAGTTTGGGTCCAACATTAACAGTGGTGTCATTCCTGTTAAAATAAGCTTTACTGTCTCCAATTTGTTCTTTTGAAACAGAATTCATCACAACCTGCTGGTCATGGGGTTGACCAAGCAGTACCTGCGCTATGTTGCCAGCGCGGTGTTTGGAGTCATCGGTAGCCAAAAGGCCAACATTGCCTACGTGACCCTGCGGGGGGGAGAGAAGGGTCGCTACATTGCTGCGGCGGCGTGTGAACACGTGTTTATCTGGGACGTGCGAAAGGGAGAGAAGGTTAGATTACAAGCTTTGTGGTCACATCATCAGTCACCTTTTCAGATGTTAACTAACCTTCCTCACCCATGTGTAGGTGATGATCCTGGAGGGTCAGAAACACGAGGTGACCTTTCTCCGACCCTCACCCGATGGCGTCAGTATTGCGGTAGGTTACGAGGACGGCGCGGTGCGGATATTCAGCCTCTTGAACGGCGAGAGCAACGTTTCCTTCAATGGCCACAAGTCTGCCGTCAGCATCATATGCTACGATGAGCTTGGCGCTCGGCTGGTCACAGGCTCCAAGGTGAGTCGGGAAGATTTCCGGGTTTTCACTTGGTTTTTTTTGTGACAGATTTGATCGCATTCATATGAAAATCTACGTCTACGTTTTAGGACACCGACGTTATCGTGTGGGACATCATCAACGAATGTGGACTGTACAGGCTGAGAGGCCACAAAGGCCTCATCACACAGGCCCTGTTCCTCAAAGACAAGAACCTCCTGGTCACGAGGTAACTGGTCTTCAAACTCATACCTCCCTTGTTCAGAAGCTGTCAGCTGGGTTGTAGCAGCGGGGTTCTGTCTTGTCCACAGCTCCAAGGACAGTTTTGTGAAGTGGTGGGACCTGGACACACAGCACTGCTTCAAGACCATAGTGGGACATCGTAGCGAGGTGCAGTTCTGGAGACATTTAGTGGCACCTTCCTGTGTGGGTGTCTGTGAGACGGGGGTGTCCTCTGTGTGTGGCAGGTGTGGGGGATGGTGCTGCTGGACCGGGAGAGCCGCTGTTGACCGGCTCGGCAGACAGCGAACTCCGAGCCTGGGACATCACCTACCTGCAGGAGGTGAGCGTGAACAACATGAACCGCGATTTATGGTGTTTTAAACATTCCGTTTGTCGCTCTTTCTTCCCGTCTCGTTGCCTCCTGCTCAGGTGAAAGCCGAGGGGGAGCCGGAGGAGAAAAGGGGGAAAATTGAGCTGGTGGAAGATGAAGACGAAGGCGACCAGGAAGGTGAAGCTGATGAAGGTCCCGAAGAGGTACAGGCGACCAATATTTGGTTAATGGTGTATGAAGCACAAGGGGACTTCAAGGAAGATCAATCTGGGCTGCTGGGAATGTTTTTACACAAAGGTTCCACTCAACAAGGCCAGACAGTGGAAAGGAAAACTGCCCTTTAACAGGAAGAAACCTCCAGCAGGACCACGCTCAGTTGAGGGGGGGTGTTTCCACCAACATCAATCTTTTCTTGTCTTCTGTCTTTTTCCTTCTTTCAGCGCATCCTGAGTTGTAAGAAGGTCGGCTCCATCCTGAGAGAGGCCAGAGACCGAGTCGTCTCGCTCGCCGCGGACGCCAGGACCGGCGTCATCGCCTGTCACGTGAGTGACGCCGACGTATTTTCCAGTTCAGGAAACGCAACTCGGCCATCAGAAACGGTGACACGCACCCGAGTCACGCCTGAGAAAAATCATCAGGTTTTCGTGTCATCAGGGGAACGATTCCATCCTGGAGGTCTTCAGAGTGCTGCCAGAAGCAGAAGTGCAGCAGAAAATGAAAAAGAAGGAGAAGAGAGCCCGAAAGAAGGCGGCCCGGTAGGTTCAGGGGTGTAAAAATGATGATGATGGTGAAGATTTATGAACCAAAGACAAGTTGATCAATCTAGAAGGTTTAGTGTTGTTTAGTACTCAAAGCTGTAGCCAGTCCACAGTGGGGGGGGGGACAGTGTGCTGAAGGTTCTGCTGCCCCCTGCTGTAGAGCTCAGGAAGAAACGGGCGAGGACGCAGGAGAGTTGACGGTGAAGAGGACGCTGAAGGACGAGATCACCAGATTGACCCACATCAAGGCCTCCGCGAAGATCAGGTCAGTCTGACGCCGAACCAGGCGTCTATTTCTGGGACTGAGTCAAAAGTCCCTCTGCTCCCCCCTCTCAGATGGGCGGAGTGCCTGTCGTGTCCTGGCGGCGAGCTGAAGGTGGCGCTGCTGCTGCAGAACAACACCATCGAGACCTACAGCCTGAAGGCCGCCAGCACGACGCCCACCAGCAACAAGACGGCCCGCTTGACGCTCGGCGGCCATCGGACGGATGTGCGGACGCTGGCCTTCAGCTCGGACAACCTGGCCGTCCTGTCCGCCTCCGGAGACACCATCAAAGTCTGGAACAGGTGAGGCTCCTCGGCGGGAGCGTTGCCCTCACGGCGGCGGTGGTCTGACGGGCGGATCTCCTCCGGTTACAGGGCGACGCTGCAGGTGATCCGTACCATGGCGTGCGAATACGCACTCTGCTCGCTCTTCGTGCCTGGAGACAGACAGATCATCCTCGGAACAAAGGTTAGCGAACCCGCGCCGCTTCGTCCCGCGAGTTCTCCGTCAGGCTGCACGCTGAGCGTTTCTCTCCTCAGAGCGGGAAGCTGCAGATCTTCGAGCTGGCCTCAGGAAGCCTCTTGGAGACCGTGGACGCTCACGACGGCGCCCTGTGGTCGCTGTGCCTCGCCCCTGACCAGGTACTTCTGACCTCCTGCAGCGTTCAGAGAGTCTACGCTACATCTACTCTGACGGGATTTCAAAATAATTTTCCGTAGAGGGGGCTTGTAACAGGAAGTGCGGACAAGACGGTGAAGTTCTGGGAGTTTGAGCTGATAAAGGATGGAGAGATGAGCCATAAGTAAGTCTGATTGCCTCTTAAAGTGAACATCCGTATACATTAAACCCAATCACTTGTCTGTAGAAGCCAGATCTGGCCCGTTCGTGAAATTGTATCCTGTCAGACTGAATTCAGCTGAAGCAGCACTTGATGCTTTGTCACACAGGCGTCTGACGGTGAAACACAAGCGCACTCTTCAGCTGGAAGAAGACGTCCTGTGTGTGAAATTCTCCCCCGACCACAGACTTTTGGCTGTCTCTCTGTTGGACTGCACCGTCAAACTCTTCTACACAGACACGCTGAAGGTAACGATCCATAACCTGATCCATAACCTGATCCAGCCGCACGCTCTCACATTTACGTCTGAACCAAATTCTCCTCTCTGCTCCAGTTCTTCTTGTCTCTGTATGGACACAAGCTGCCCGTCCTTTGTCTGGACATCTGTCATGTAAGTAATCAGAGACACAAATAATTCAGAAACGATTTATGGCTTTACAAACGTCCTGCTCTGCTGCCACCTGGTGGCCAGAGTCACAACGACCGGAAGGCGTCGGAAGTGACGTGAAGGAGCTTTAGGATGCAGCTGCTTCACAACCATATTTAATTTGATTGATAATGTAAAAGAATTCTAGCCTCTAGAATATTCTCTTGGCCCAGAAAATGACTCTTTAGGGTCCATAATCAGAACACAAACTAAAATAGAAGCAGCTGGAACTGATGAGGGTCATATTTTAGAGCTTCTGGACCATCAGTTTTCATCATCTCTCAGTTTTGATCAGAGACTTTCAGTAATTGATGTGATCCCAGCTGCTGTGGCCTTTTCAATGAAAATGTAAAGAAATGACCAACGTCGCTGCGTCTGGCCTCCTCTTGTGTCGACCAGGACAGCACGCTAATCGCCACCGGCTCTGCTGACAGAAACGTGAAGATCTGGGGTTTGGACTTCGGCGACTGTCACCGCTCCATGTTCGCTCACGACGACAGGTGACTCCCAACACGGAAGCGCAGCCTCCGAGCCTCCAGCTCTGACCTCACCGCTCTCTCCCTGCAGTGTCATGTTCCTCCAGTTCCTCCCCAAGACTCATCTGTTCTTCACGGCCGGGAAGGACAAGAAGATCAAACAGTGGGACGCCGACAAGTTTGAGCACATCCAGACGCTGGAGGTGACGTCCTGCCTCGCTCGCTCATATTTGGGGTCAAGGAGCTTAGTGAAATACTCGGCACATTTATGCTGCGGCCTTAATTAGAAGCATTTTCTGCCAAAGCAGGAAGTTTGGCGACATCAAGACAAAGTTAGAGTTGAAACTTAGATTAGAGTTGAAAGATCCACACGATGAAACAGGAGATTTAAAAAATAAATAAATGAAAATCCAGGGAGAAACTAGTTTTTTCCCCCTCGCCCCTCGCTAACGAGGCTAAATCGTCCTCTCAGGGTCATCATCGGGAGGTTTGGTGTCTGGCCGTCAGCCCCAGCGGCGACCACCTGGTGTCGGCGTCTCACGACAAGTCGCTGCGCCTGTGGGAGAGAACCAGGGAGCCCGTCATCCTGGAGGAGGAGCGAGAGATGGTGAGGAGGGCGGGTCCGGGGCAGCTCGCAGCTTCCTGCTCCTACTGACTGTTCTTCCTTCCTGTCAGGAGCGAGAGGCGGAGTTTGAGGAGAGCATGTCCAAAGGCGACATCCCAGTGGTGAGCACTCAGAGGTCCGACCGCTCGCGTACGTCAGGCTGATCTCTGACACATCGGTTTCTGTCCGTAGGTACCCGGAGAGGCTCCAGGAGAAGCTGCCCCAGCCGGCAAGAAGACCATCGAGACGGTCAAAGCTGTGAGTCCAGAGTGCTGGATCGCCTGATGGCGTTTGGATGCACAGGAAGCCAAATTAGCTTCGTTAGGGGGGGTGAACCTTTAGAGTTCAGGTCCCTTTTTGCTGACCATGCGCTTTTTCTGTGCAGGCGGAGAGAATCATGGAGGCTCTGGAGCTGTTCAAGGACGAAAACAGGAAGATGGAAGAACACAAGTACGTCTGCGAGGCTGCAGGCAAACAGGTAGCGACCCAGAAGCCAAGTCCTGATGCTTTGGTGTCTGACTGTGGGGCCAAATGAGCAGAATCCTCTTCCCAGTTCTAAAAGACATTCTGTTTCCGCAGCTTCCGCCGCCCAATCCCAACCCGATCCTCGTAGCCTTTGGAAACATCAGCGTAAGACGAGAAGCTCACCTCAAAAAACCTCCGTCTCAATCAGCACCTCTGACAGTTGTAACCTGTTTTTGTTGCAGCCGTCGCGCTACGTTCTGGACGTCATCAGGAAGGTCAGATCCAGGTAAGACCTTCACCTGCGCTCAGACGCTCATCCTGGTGTGTGTGTGTGTGTGTGTGTGTGTGTTAACATCTGTGTGTCTCCGTCAGCGAGCTGGAGGTCTCCCTGCTGGTCCTCCCGTTCTCCTACGTCCCCGAGCTGCTGAAGCTCTTCAACGGCTACATCCAGCAGGGCCTGGAGGTGGAGCTGGTCTGCCGCTGCCTGTTCTTCCTCCTCAGGTAGGTGGCGCCGTGCCCGCCAAGCTCCGTCAAGGCGGTTCACCCTTTAACGGGGACTTGGGCTCCTTCCAGGATCCATTTTGGTCAGATCTCCAGTAACCAGATGCTGCTGACGGTCATGGACCAGCTGCGCACCAACACCGTGGCCCAAGTGCGCCAGATCAGAGTGAGTATCGGTGACATCACTTCCTCCTCTTCGTGGCTCCTCCTCATCGCCTCCTCCGCTTCCCGCTAGGACGTGATGGGCTTCAACAGCGCGGCGCTGCAGTTCCTCCAGCGGGAGATCGAGAGCAGAGAGGAGGTCACGTTCTTCGCGGAGGCCACGGGGAAACTGAAGGAGAGGAAGAGGAGGAGGACGAAGAGGGAGCGGGTCGTGCTGACCATCGCTTGAGTGGCTGCGGACGTTTTTGGGCCCCGAGTTCACTCGTTTTTGTAGGTTCTGAGTCCGATCTGTGTACGCAGCAGTCCCGTCTGCTGAAATAAACCTGGAGAGAAACAGCCTGAGCTCCTCCATCGTCCCAACACACCGAGACCCGTTAATGATTTAGGGGGTCAGGGCCGGGGGGGTGGGGGGCACAGGTGGTTGTTACCGGAGCTCCAGACCACCTGGGTGGACCCGCGAACGCGCAGCTCCTCTGGTCTCGTTACCCGGCTGAATTTATCGTCCAGTTCTGCTCGTACGTGTGGTCGGTATGTTTTACGTGGGGGGGGGGGGGGGGGGGGGGGGTTCAGGTATCCTCTCAATCACCTGAGCTGCTGCACGTCCCCTCTGACACATCTGGCGGCTTTACGGCGTTTTTCTCAGAATATAATCCCTCCATGTGCACTTCAGGCGGAGCAGGAATATTTATGCCCTTAAACCGCCTGGACTGGTGATGCTGGGATGGTTCAGTCCACATGTCCCACTTCATGTTTACCCACTGAATCTGCTACACACCGCCCTGCCGCTAGGGGGCAGCCTGGTGTCGCCTTAAACAACTCCTGGAGGGGAACCGGTCTGATATAATTCTGCACCGAAGGTCTCTTTTATTTATTTATTTTTAATTTCTCAACAACAGTCACACGGACGATGGGTGGCGCCCAGAGGGAATTATGGGTAAACGGTTTATCCTACGACTGTATCAAAGACCGGTTGTGTTTTGATTTTCCCTCCTTAACATCTTTGAGGACAACATAAAAGGACACCTGGAGGCCGGAGCCCCCCCCCCCGGCCTCCACTCCTCAGAAAGGCGTCCAGTCAGACAGCAGAGGAGTTGGACCGGCTGGCGGGTCGTTCCTCGGCCCGCCGGGCCACCAGTCATCCCTGGTGTTAAATCTGTGTCCAGCAGTCATGAATGAGCTGCTGAGATATGAGGTGGCGGGCGGATTTGATGAGCCAGCAGCCTCATAATGGGGCTGTTCCAGCAGGAGGGGGGGGGTGGGGGGGGCTGGTGAGTGATGAGGTGACGGTGCATGTGGAGACGTCCAACACGCCCGACCGACCACCGGCTGAACTGCACACGTCTCGCACACGGACATGAATGTTTCCTTTCTCTGTTCACGCCGCTTCTGCTCCACCGCCGGCTTCACACCCTCCCGGACAGGGCGTCCGCTGTGAGGATGCTAACAATGGGTAGCATTGTTAGCATCCTCACGCGTGAAAGTCAAAAATAGTTTCATGTGGTTGGCTAAAAAAAAAAGCCCCTTTATCTGTATGGTGGAGGGGAAACGTTTTAATCACCAGCGTCTGCAGAGACCAGGAAGAGGAAACCATATTTTAACTCCTGCACCACACCGAGGTCGGTCCTCTGTGGGCTCACGCACACACACACACACACGCGTGCATGTATGTCATGTCAAACACGGGGTCATAACACTGCAGCACACAGGAATAAAGTTAAGAAGTAAATTGACCTCAATTTTTTTCCTTTTTTACAAAACAAGAAAGGTCTGAAAGGCCACAAAAAGGAGATATATTAGCTTTCACACACACACACACACACACACCAGTGCACCTTTTAAGAGCGTTCCCCAGAACTCTCCACGGCTGATGTAATTAGTGATTTTAGAGCTCTGCACTTCGTATTACAAGTCATAAACAGACATTCAATCCGGGCTTTGAGAGAGCTGTTTATTCTGGAGTTTTATGGTCCAGGCAGGACCTTTCTGTGTTTATTCTCCAGGAACAATAATGCCACTATGCCGCCGCGCTGGAATGCCGTTCATTTGTCCAATTAAACACAGAAAATAAATACGAGTCCAGCCGACTGGTTCGCTCCAAAAACACCGGGACTGGAGGTGTTCTGCTGGAGGATTTACAGGGTGACGTTGGCCCAACGACGGAGCCCTGCGGAACTCCGGCTAATGCTTCATTTATTCCCCGACATAAAGGTGGATTAGCAAAGGAGGGGGGGGGGATTTTGGAATCACACTTTTGAATTTCAGCTGCAGCTTTAAAAACAAAACCCCAAATGCTCTGGTTGGAAAAAGCATCATTTAAGAAGAAGGCCCTAGCTAGCCGCAAGTAACGCCAATGCTGCAGTAAATTAGCATGCGGTCACAGTCGGGGTAGTGATTTATGAGCAGCACGCTGACCCGCCGTCCTCCCGACAGACTTGCAATTTCCTGTGTGAGAAAACACCAACTTCATCCGCGCAGCAAAGAAACATTTTGTCCGTGAATAATCGGCGAGCGGCTCGCCGAGGACGCCAGATGAGACGATCCGGCCGTCACTTCTTAGAAACTCCGATACGCACGTCATAAACGTCCGAATGGATCGAAACACGTGGCAGCGACGTCTGAAACCGCCGCGCCCGTTATTAGAAAAGCCTCCAGTAAAACTGGGAGCTGGACGGGATTCGGTCGCAATTGTTCATTCACATTTTTCAGTGTGGTTAAAAAAAAAAAAACAAAAACCAAAGCTAACGAGCATTTTAGCTTTGAATGAGGCTGAACTTGAGTTTTTAATCTATTTTTAAAGTCCAATAAAACCAAATCGTCTTTGGTTTTTCTGCTGAACTTTGGTAGCATCCCAGTAACCAAAGCAGCCAATTACTGCCTTTGGCCTCCTGTGAACTCCGTAGCCCCAGTCGTTCTGGGAGGGGGGGGCGGGCGGGGGTCACACAGATGTGACCAGTAGCTCATCATGCAGCCGTGTCCAAAGCCGTGTGTTTGGTCTAACATTGGATCAAGGTGTCAAAACTACCACAGAGCCACCAAGAGGAAACAGGGAACATTCAGGCAGAACCGGGAAAGATCCGAGGAATGCCTGTGAAGTCCGGAGGCTGGTCAAGACCCACATCTGGACAAGGTGTGACACTTGAAGGCCAGAAGGTCAATGGGCGTTTTCAGCTTTTAGCAAGGCCACGGATTTTAGCTCTCTGTGGTTCCAGGTCGACACAAACACCGAAGGATGATGTTCACCTGTGTGTAACAGGTACGGAACAGAAACCAGGTCGCATATGGAAGACGGTAAAGCAGAACGTTCAAAGGGAAGCTAATCGTGCTGCTATCGTTAGCAAAGGGTTGAACCGCGTTTGCGTTCATATGTCCAACACACAGAAGTGAAACCTGGTTCTTTTCAGTCCTGTACGGAACACATCAGAACAGCCTCTGGGGTTGTGACATCGCTAATACTGTTATTCCCTTTCAAGACCCCCCCCCCCCCCCTGTCAATCGCCTCGCACCCGCTCACACAGGCCAGAGACCACCCAGAAGCACTAGCGAGCTGTCAATCAGATCCCATGGAGGCGTAAACACAGAGGGATTTTGTTTCCGCAGCAATATCGCTCCGGTTTGCGCTACCTTATTGCAGCTAGCATTTTGCTGCTGTTGTCATTATATTTTTGGTAAACTTTTTGAGCCACGTCTATTGCAAAATGCAACAAAATCCCACGAACAAGGATTAGCCTTGATGAGAGCGTTAGCCCCAAAACACACTTCGTTTCATTCCCCTCCGTGTGTGTAGTTCAACAAGGACGCTACTCTGAGGGTGTTCTTGCATGTACACATTCTGATCGTTAGCTTGTTAGCATTTCTTGTTTTCCTTTCGGCCTGATCCGCTGTCCGACAAAGACGAACGACGCAGTCATCACTGCGATAAAAACACACACGGCGGTGTCAGACGGGGGCGTGAGCGCCGGCCGTCTCACGAGTGTCCACCGATTCTCAGGGGCAAGTTGTCTGTCAGCACAGAGGCTTGAACCTTAAGCTCGTTGTAATCCTTCTGTCAATAACTGGACCTCCTGCCAAACACGCACACACACACGACCAACCTCAACTCTTAAGATCAGTCCAAACACAACCTGCTGCCGCCCAGACCGCCGTGAGGCCCTCCGGCAGCCGCCTAATCTACGAAGATTTAGGAGAAGTTCGTGTGAACGGCGTTCTTCTTGTGTAATGACAGACAAAGTGACATATGGTTACGCTCTGAAAAACACGGAGGGGCACTGAGCGATACTGACGGGAGCGCTAGCTAAAGCAACAGGCGCGGAAACATCAACGCGAACGAGAAAAATAGCGATCCGTCAAGTCAAAATGCTACCGAGCCGATCTGCTGCTGTGCTGATGTGAGGAGTCATGCTGCCGCCGCTAATAAAGACGTGAATGTTGGAGGTAGCTGCAGCTGATGCCGTAACATCTGTACAGGCTAAAATAATACTGCGACATTAGCCGGGCTCACCTGTACCCTTATAACTCAATTTCTTGAGGGTATAAATTAAGGGTGTAACTATACCGTGTTTTTGTGGTGAAAAATAGCTTAAAAATCTGCAACCTGAGACTGAACAAATGGACGCCGTTGGGAAAACCAGGGTTTCAACACGCCAAGGGCACGTTTGTACATGTATGTGAAACGTTAGCAGAGGTGCACTCAGCAGGACACGCATGTTACAACTTTGTTATTCTTAAAGTTGATTCTGTAATTTGATTTAACCTACACTTTTTGGATAGGCAGCATATGGGCCGGTGGCTAGCTGCAGGCTTTAATGTTAGCATGGACCTGGTTAACTCAAGAAAGATTTTGTGGTTTTCTTGGTGGTGGGGGACTTAAATCTGAAACATTTGAACCTTTTAAAAAAATGTCATCACCCTGGAAATACGGAGATATTTATTAGCTAAATTTACGATCAATTTACGATCATTTTAAAATACTGGAATTATGACTTAAAACCAAATCAAACTTTTATTTCTTCACACGCACACGCACACACACACACACACACACACACACACACACACACACACACACACCACACACACACACACATACACACAGACTGCTTCATATTAGTGTTTAATTAAGTTAAAAGCGCTCTCTGTAGTCCAGGAACTCAACTGAAGTTATCTATTCTTTCACGGCTCTGAGCCGCCATCGTGCAGCCTGGGATCACAGACCATAATAAGCAGATCATGGTAACACTGGCGCAGCCCCTAGAGACGCCTGCAGCCACGGCCCGCGTCTGACTTCTGCGATTAACTCAATCAAGCTATTACGCAGACCTCCCCCGAGCTTGCTTTGTTTGCTTTTCTCTCTCGTCTTTGATGTTTTGATCTTTTGACCAGCCTCTAAACGCCACGGCTCACATGTAGCCTTGAACCAAACGTCAAAACACATCAATTTATTCTTCTGAAACAAGAGGTGACGAGTGGCCAATAAAGGAAAGTGAAATGGCCAAAATGACGGACGAATGCTTCCTCCACTCAGACACCTTCAGCACCTTCTCCGACCCCCTCATCACCTCCTTCCTCCTCATCCTCCTCAGCAATGACAGGTCTCTGATCAACACTTCCAACTTTATTTTAGCACCGATTCCTGGCCCGTTCCGGCCCCCGGAGGCTTCCCCTGCAGTCCTGCTGGGATGTCGGGGAGCGGGCGTGTTATTTTCAGCCTGTTGAAAGCAGAAAAGTCTTTTCAGCTGAAGATTAAAAATGAGTGCGAGGGAGATAAGATTAAGATAAGGCGGCTCTGGATCGCTTTACTCTGCTTTTTCCGGTTTTTACTTTTTTCCCTGACATTCAATCCTTCTTTATCCATCAACATCCCCCTTTTTGCAGTCCCAGCTGAGTCCCCTGAACTTTTCTAACACTCGTCTCTCCAACTTCTGTCCGGTAACCTTCTATTTGGCTAACGCGCAGGGGTGATAAATCTCTTCTCGCGCTCCCACGCTTCCATCGCACCTCTTTGGAGGTTATTTCCGAAAAAAGGCCACTCCAGTTTTCTGGTGGGGAAATGAAACAAAAGGATTAAAAGGCTTGTTGAGCATCTGTTTTGCTGGCGATGGAGCAGGAGGGACCCGGCGGGGATGAAAGGGGAGGTGAGGGGACAGGAGGCGAGACGCGGGGATGCTCGGTCCTAACGACTCGCAGTAACTCATGTCAGCCGTGAGTTACGACCTCCTGAGCCACAGTGGGGTAAAGTGTTTTCATTCCCCAACCAGCTGACACTGGACCTCAGCGTAGCGTGGACAGCTTTATGTATCTGCTGAACAGTTTATTGCTTTGATCATCGCCTTTATTAGGCCCGCCCTCTGCCTCCTAAAGCTAATTAGCAATTAGCAGCTTCATTTTTGAGGTTTTTTTTTGTTTTGGTCACATTTAGGAGGCGGGACAAGAGCAGTCGGACAGAAATATCGAGGAAGAGGAGCGACCGAGGATCTTGGCTGACATTTGGGAGTGTAATTACCATAACGGTGACCCTATGACACTGAAAACTTCATCTGCGGGGGTGGGTTTCAATTGACGTAATGAGGCGGACTTGTTCCTGATCTGACTGATAACACGCTCATGCGTTGCTGGTGAGGCTATTTTCTTCTCACGTCCCCCAGTCATCAGCGGACACATTTCTGTGAACCGATGCTGCGTCTCAACACCCAGTCAGGGTGTTCCACCTTCTAAAAACCCACCGTGTAAATTAGTTTTGTGCTGAATGAGGGACCCCTGTTCCATTCGATATCATTCCATTTCTGTCTGAGACAGCGAAAATTAAGAGAATTTAAATTGAAACTCAGGTTTGTAAGACGGAGCGCTGGTCCCTGTTAAGCTCAGTGAACCTTTTAGACTCTAAAATATTGTTACAGACACCATCGCTCCATGTGAAGCTGCCGTACTTGGCAGCAGAAACAAGGCACTCACGTTACAAATATCATATTTGACTGGCTGTTGCCGTGACCTCCCCTATGACCGCCCCCCCGATCGTGTTAGCGTCTGGCACCCCCGCTGACTGTGGACTCATTGGGGAGGCTGGAGGTAGGAGATACTTTCCACCATTTTGTCCAAACTTTGATCTGATTTTTTTATGATAACAGCGACGCCTGGAAGGAAACATCTACAGATCCCAGGGATCGCTGTTTAACTAACTTGTCGGTATTCTCGTTTCGATTCTCCGACATTCCGTTTCATGCCATCTCCTTTCCCTGCTATGTCTCTATCACTTTTCCTTCTTCTCCAAATCTCTCCATCTCAGCAGGACAGCAGCGAGATGCTGAGTGTCGCCCAGCTCGTAAATCTTGCCTGCTGTGAAACAGAAGATGGATTCCGAGGACTGCTGGGAGGTTTTCCATCACGGTAGTCTTTTTAGGGCCGTCCACCGCCACCCCACGTATGTCACTGAACCCACACTGTGGGTTTGGCGATTACGAGTGTGTACCCGAGATTCTGAGACCCGAGATGGATCAGAGGATGAGACTGAGCAGCAGGGCAGGAGGAGGTTTGAGGGAAGGCCGAGATGTGGAGGAGCGAAGTTCATCTGTTTGTGGATGGGGAAAATCGTGGGGTTGCGTCCTAACAAGATTAACACAGAGTTGATGGGAAGGTTTTCACGACAGGGTGCCAACAAATAAACACAATTCAGGGATGACACCTCCCCCACGGGGTGGGCACAGTGGAAGCTGATCCCATTCCTCAAATTCCACCAGGGTGATCTGGTGTCAGGTGGATACAGCCGTTCTCTACTGGCCCCACAGGGACAGAAAGGTTATCCCGTCCTGCAGGAACGGAGTATAGGGGGGCCGCGATAAGGTTCTCCGGGACAGCTGTGGCTTAATTTCAAATCCACACCAGCCGTTTACGCAGCGCTAGCAGATCAGAGCCGGTCACCCGATAGCAGTGTGAAAATGAGACAATTCGTTTTGAGATATAGACAAATTGATTTGCTTGCAGTTGCGGAGCCCAATTTTAACGGTAGAGCATGAGGATCGAACATAAAAACAGATACACCATCCGTCACCTTGTCAACACAATCACAACAACTGGCAAAAATCTATTATTGCAAATTAAGACTACCGGCTGATAACAAGAGGTTGATGTCAATCATGTCTGCATGTTCACCTTGAGTTGACATTGTTTTGACCCACAGAGTGTGGGTTTCCTCTGAACCACCACTATATAGGTTCCTGTATATCTCACGGTAGTCTTAATTTAAAGGCAACTGGGCAAGGAACCTAACCAAATCCTTCTAAACTGGAGAAGCCTCTGCCTCTGGAGGATGTATCTGGCAAACTTCTTTGATGTCTCAGAGACTTGGTGGGGTTAGAAGCTCATGTTTAAGGTGAATGAAGGCACTAACTCGAGAAACAAAAGAAAGCAGAAGTTGATACAGACACGGCTATGATCCCCTCCCCGGGGAAACAAATTGCCCTGCTTGGTCATATTGTCTTGTCCTCCGCCAAGCTAAACCTTCATTCTCAATCTTCTCATCTGTTACTGTCTCAGCATGCTGTGGGCTTACAAGCGGCTGTGATGGGAGTTACACGCAGGAACAGATGGTAGCTTATTAGCACTGGACACATTCGAGCAAATATTTTGCCGCCTGGTGAATAAACTTTGTGGTGGCAGACAGGCATCTGAGTGTTGAGTCTGAAAAGTCCTCAAAAGATGTTTGACACCCGCTCCGCCAAAATGTGCGGGCTAAAAGAAGGAGAGAACGTCAGAGGAGTGACAAAGTACGAACGCTAAGTGCTGACAAGAGCACAGAGAGGAGCGTTGATGGACGGAAACTAATGCTCGCCTGCCACCGCGGGGTATCTGCAATACTGTGGGGGTATATGTGACCTAAACCAAGAGTTTGTGCTGGATTCATCTGAGCAAAACCAGAACCAGGGCCTCAAATACCTCCGATTGTTTACACGGGTGATAAGAGCTCATGGTGCAGAGTAAATAAGATGCTCTTATCTCCAGATTAAACCAAGACAGCACGAATAACTCAAAGGAAGTCCGAGGATCTAAGACCTAAAGCCGATTCTCCATCTCTGCGTCCTTCACCATCACTCATCATCATCTAGGCCTCCGTGTCCATTTCATCATCTAACACAAATCTTGTTGTCACGCAGCATCTTAGCAGATACGTACGGATAGAACTATCTTACTCCCAGTGGCGTTTTTAGCATGGCCCTGCTTGTCAGAAATGGACTGTTGGGAATGTGAGTCCTGAAATAAAAATCCTTCTAATTCCACCTTGCACCTTGGAATCAACCCAATCAACTCTGGCAAAATCTTCGTTTGGATAAAATGTTTTCCTTCAGCAGCTCAAGGTTCCGCTCTCACCTCATCTGTTCGCTGATTCGTTGGTGCGGGTGTCCTCCCTGACAGCTCGTCTTCATCGGGACTGTGGCCGTGGAGATTCGGTAACAGTGTCACCTTCAGTACCAGGAAAGCACCCAGCACGTTGGGGAAATGATCCGGGGCTCATCCTGCCTGCTCTGTGACCCCTGTCCAGCGACCCTAGCAGTCAGCCAAAGACCCCACAAGGACAGAAACCTGAACACAAGTCAAATCTAACATATACTGATGTGTCTGAGCCAACAAGGACATTGAAGAATCCAATTTATGTGCAGGTGTGCACAAGCACCCCCCCCCCCACACACACACACACACTCTACTACTATCTGTACTACTGTCTTTGTGAGGACTCAAATGATATAATGTGTCCGAAGGGCACCCTCACCACAATCGTGACCGAACCCAACTATAACCTGAATCATAAAACCAAGTCTTAACCCTCAAACAGACCTTTGACATTATGAGGACCACATAAAATGTCCTCACTTTAGGAATGAAATGCGCATGCCGGTCATCGCTATGTAGCACGAACAAGAAAAGTGTCACACCCGCACGAGTCCTTTTGTCAGACAGGATAATTAGCGCCGCCTCTCTCTCGTTAGAGACCCATTGTAGCATTAGCACATTGTCACAGCCGCTGAGCCTCTTCATTTTAACACTGTAGCGCTACAGATGAATGTATTTCCCAGGAGAGGAGGCGTTAGCACGTGTATGACATCTTGTTAGCATTTTTTCTATCATGCTATGGATAGAAGAATATAAAAAAACACCATCTTCTCCTTTGTCACATCTCCAGGATATACAATCAAACTCTTATTTCTGATCATTTATATTAGTTGAACTTCACTTGGATCGTTGATCGTCCGTCTGTGGCATCTCTAATTTAACGAGACTTTTCATGTTTACTAAAGGAAGAAAATCAAAATTAAACTACTCTGCAGATATATTTAGCATCTGAACGAACCTCCTTTCAATTAACCCAGATCTAAAAAAAAAAAAAAGGTCGCTGAATTAGTCGGGACCTCTCAGAGGTTTTACGACAACAAAACTCAAATTGAAAGGTGGAGATAAACACTGAACCACATGGATTTAAATACTTGTCGGCAACATAAAACCAGCTGAAGAGCCGAAGCCTCTGCTGAGAATACGAGCGAGCTAACTCTGCGTGTGTGTGTGTGTGTGTGCGCGCGCGCATGTGGGAAGGTGTTGAGTATAATGTTCAGCATTAGTTTCAAGGTCACAAGCCCTCAATACCTCCACCCACCGAACACACACACACACACACACACACACACACACACACACAGGATGGTAATAGCAGTGGTGACTGATATGTGCGACCAGCTGAGCTGGAAGCCTCTCTGGTGGTTGAAAGCTCTGAAAAGGCCGTCCGGACACTTTTAAATATCAGCGACTTACAGCAGCAGAGAGAGACATCTGTAAACAACCAATGGGAACACACCAGGGATTATTGGACATGTAGACGAGCCTGACAAATGGCTCACTGGAAAGTAACCTGTGGATATCAGACATTCACTACCTCCTTTCATCGGTAGTAAATATCAGTAAAATTGTCACATATTCAAGCACATCGGTGTATTTTTGTCTCGCTCACGTTCTCGGGAATTAGGCAGCGACATTTGAGCGTCCAAATATGTATTAACCACAAAATGTAGACGGAATTCTTTCCTTCCAAGTGAAAATGTCACATTTTCTGGGAACAAATCTGGCACATGTTTCCCATGTTTTGCTAGCAAAGCTGTGGATCTCAGCTGGTTTTCTGCTGTGTCGGGGGACTCTGCTGGCTCCAGCAGTCGGGTCCTCTCCTTGGTCACGCGCCAAATTCCAGCTAACGTCCAGCACCTGGCTGTTGACAGTCATGGGTCTCTGTCAGCTTAATTGGTGTTTGTGCACAAGCACGTGCACACCACAGATCAAAGTGTTTACTCGTAGAGAAGGATGCTATAAATACTGTGAACAGCATGAGACACCTATGATAATATGAATAATAAGGCTTGTGTGTGTGTGTGTGTGTGTGTGTGTGTGTGTGTGGTGTGTGTGTGTGTGCGTGTGTGTGTGTGTTAGTGGTCACCTGTGTCACATTACGTTGTGTGAGTGAGTGTGAAGCTGAGAGGTTTCGCCACCTCGCTGATCCACCAGCAGTCTCTCACTATGGGTACTTGTCTGTACTCTCCCAAGTACGTACCTGCATATTTTCCCATTAGGTGGGCGGAGCATCTGAGGTCCACCTGAGGAGGTCCCCCTGAGGAGATCCACCTGAGGAGATCCACCTGAGGAGGTCCCCCTGAGGAGATCCACCTGAGGAGGTCCCCCTGAGGAGGTCCACGTGAGGAGGTCCACCTGAGGAGGTCCACCTGAGGAGGTCCACCTGAGGAGATCCACCTGAGGAGGTCCCCCTGAGGAGGTCCACCTGAGGAGGTCCCCCTGAGGAGGTCCCCCTGAGGAGAACCAGAGAACTGCTGTTGAGATCTCTAGTGAGAAGAAAGAACAACTCTCTACTAATCTAGCACCCCCTGCTGGACAGAAAAGCAGTGCAGTTCGGTTCAGTTTGATCTAATCTTTAATCTTCTCATCCGCGATCGTTACCGTGGGAACATTGAGATCCACCAGCGTCACCTTCAACAACCTGAGGTTTTGTTGGGTTTGGGTCGATGCTCCAGGTCCCCTGACAAAGACGGTGTGTTGTTCAGACTGAGGAGCAGCTGGAGAAACAAAAGGTCACTTGGGATCAGGCTTTCCCTCCGAACAGCTGGCTAAACAATTCTGACCTGGCTACACACACACACACACACACACACACACACACACACACACACACACTGAGCAACACCTAACTCTGGTAACGAGCCCTCGTGAGCCTTCACCTACACGAGCTTCCCGATTCAACAGGTTCGACAGCGATAAAAGCGGATTTAAGGCTCTGAAATTTAACGTCTTTTAGAAAGAAGAGAAGCGTCACTCAGAACCGCCATCTCGACCACAATCAAATCTCGACCATGACGTTAATGGTGCTTGTAATGAGAATCATGTTGGAACATTTAAATATTCAAGACGGTAACGGTAACAAAATAAATCGGCTGCAATTCCCAAACAGCAAATTAAAAAACTCACAATTTAACCCATTTTTTTTTTGCTTTGATCACATCTTGTTTGATTTCAAATCCATTTGGGAAGAATATCGATGAAAAACAGCAATTTCAAAAATCAAAATCAAGATCATTAAAAATTAATTGTATTTTAATCTGTATCTTTTAGGTCTAAAATTCCTGGTTCCAACCGAACTAAAGTGTGTGACATTTATCTGATGGGCCGATTACAAAGATTAAATCAGTTTGTAATATTCTGCTAAAAACATACCTTTTGGTCTGCACTAAGATCCCCTCTTACACTCTGGAAGTGACCACTAGGGGCCGCCAGAGTCAGAACTATTCCTGCACAAACTGGCACACGGATGAATTGTCAAGTCGTCTCCATAAAAACCAGCAGAGGTGAAATTTATCCACCATTTCATTCGGCCCCGTCGGCCTGGAGCAGCTCCGGTTCCGGGGTAAGTAGCCGCGTACCTGGGGGGGGGGGGGGGGATCTGGGGTAAGTAGCCGCGTACCTGGGGGGGGGATTAAACCCAGCTCTGCTCTGTGTGAAGCGTCTGCGGTGACGGATGGAGTGTTTACGCTGTTAAACGCAGAGCGGCACGTCAGCGTGGAGGCCCGATTTATGGCGCTCTGTCCGGCAGCTCCTCGCCGCGTAACCGTATCTGGGAGCACGAACGTGCACGAACGTGCGCGGCCCGCACGCTGTCTGCGCAGGATTTAATGGCCGGCGAACGCTCTCCGACACAATAGGCACATCAAGTAACCAAAACCCAAATGTTGTTGAACATTATGTGAGCTCCACAGGGCGGCGGAGGTGATCGGGATCGACGGTACGTGTGTTTACGTTACAGAGGAGCTTAAAGACACATTCAAACTTAAAGTTCGGTTCTGATAAAAATCCAATCAATGGAAAAAGTCTTAAATGCTGGACAGATTTGTCAGGTTTCATCAACGCTCACGTTTGTTTTCTGTCAGATCCCACGTCTGAAGGGCCGGCGACGTGCTCCCAGGAGGTCGGGGTCAAAGGTCAAGGTGCTGAAACTGTAGGCCTCGGTTACTATGGAAACAAGCTTAATCATTAGATTAGTGAATAAAGCAGTGATGTGATAGGGTATGATTTGTACTCTACCATATTTACATTTTTATTATAATTTAAAAAAGAAAATAGAAAGAGAAAAATAATAAGAGAAAATAATTTCCATCCAGAGAAGAGAAAGAGAATTAGAACTGGAATTTAAAAAAAAAAAAAAGTTTTAATAATTGATCACTGTGTCACTGTGTCTCCAGAGCACGAGGTCTCCTGGATCCAGAGCTGCTGCTGCCGCTGTCGCTAGCACTGCTGTCGCTAGCACTGCTGTCGCTAGCACTGCTGTCGCTAGCACTGCTGTCGCTAGCACTGCTGCCGCTGCTGCTGGCCTCCAGATGTGTGGAAGGGAGGAATTTTTCAGTCTGACAGACTCTGCTGCAACTCTGCCGCCCCCCCCCAACCTTAAACCACACACACACCCAGCCACCGACACACACACGCCGACTTATCAACGTTGTCATGTCATGTAGCCAAGACTTCCAGACTTTAGATCTATCATCAGAAATCTGATCCACCAAACATAAAGAATATTAGCCTGCTTCTGCTGTTGCTCTCCTTCTTACTTTTTACGTGAGTGATGTGTTATTTTCACGTCACATGTGGAGGAAGCCTAAGTGTCCTCTCATGCTAACACTGCTACCATGCACTTAAAATCTCCCTTATTCTGGTTCAGAGCTTCAGATCTTTATTGGTTATACCACCGCCGGCCACCAGGGGGCGATCAACATGATTGGCGCTGCATTGCAGACAAATCAATGCTTGTGTTGTGTTGTTGGACTTGTTTTTTTTTGGGTCAAAAACAACACAACAGTGAGGCCACAGCGAAGCAAACAGCCCAACAACTCTTGTTTTTTTGTAAAGACAGACTTGTTGACAGCACAACCAGGATGTCATTTTGGAAAAGGTTGTGAATTTTGCTAAGCTGGACGGGCTCTGTGCTCCCCCGCTGTGTGACTGATGCCGTAACGAGTGTGTCCGTACACACACGGGACACGTTTCCCAGCTGAAACGCCGTTCTTTCCCCCTCGGTCTCTCACGCTCCCTCCCCTCCACGCCGCTCCCTCCGGACGTCAGACAGCGAAGGGTCCGTCCACAAAAGCAAGACGGTTGTATTTACTGCATGTAGACACGTGAAGGTCAGACACGTAAAGCGCTCCTGATGGCTTTGCCAAATGGCAGCGCTCGCCGTCGCCCCCAGACGAGGAGTAAATGTCATTTCCACCACCGGAGGCTCGTTTACGCCTCCGCGGTAAGAATCCGGAGCAGCGCCGCAGAGGCGACAAAGAGAGGTCTGTGCTGGCATCGGGTCATTAGAAAGCACCGGCGACTGGATCGAACACTGCTGGACTGGTCTGTGAGCCGTGAACCAGTGCAGGGAGGTTCAGCCCGGGTCTGGAACCGGACTCTAAAGGGACGTCACCGTCATGTCCCGGTCACCATGGAAAGTTTTTTCCCTCCTCAATTTGAGGGGGTCGTGGGTACAGATCAAGGACCATCAGGTGCCACTGATGAAACACTGTTAAGCTGGAGAGCTCCTCGGTAACCACCTCGGTAACCACCTCGGTAACCACCTCGGTAACCAGCGGAGCTGCAGAGAGGCTCAACCCCTCTCTCCGTTTTATGTCTCGGTTTGCTCCTGTTGTAACGGACAGGTGTTAAACCCATCCAGGGCCCGTAGCGACACCTGCCTCGGCGCTGTTAAAGTTACAGGAGACATTTCACACACAGGAGGTGTGTGGTCGCTCAAAGGGGGGGGTCAAAGGTTAGCGATGTAAAACTTAAATCAGGGCGTTAACGTCTGATCGGACCACGTTTGAGATGTCTGACAACTGAAAACACAACCGTCAGCCATGCTGGTCGCCTCCAGTCAGCATCCACCACTGAACAATCATCACACACAGTGTTTCCAGCTAGCTGAGAAGCTAATTTAGCCTCTAGCTGAGAAGCTAATTTAGCCTCTAGCTAGCTGTTCATCAGCAGGAAGGTCCAAACATTCGAGTCTGGTCCCGCTCAAGGTTTCCTCCTGTCAAGAGGCAGTTTTTCTTGCTACAGTTTGGTTGTCCAGGGATGTACGTGTGAGAGTATCTGATCTCCCTGCACGTTGAGCCCGCCCGCTCCGGTGGACCTCGCAGCAGTGCCAGGCAACGAGCGTACGTATGGGGGGGGGGTTACACCCTGTCACATCACAGCGGGATGAAAATGTGCAGTAACACAGCCTGCCCAGAACGCCCTGACGGACCCAAGAGGAGTTCCGGGACCTGTTGGGTCATCCCGCAGGACTGTGATTTAAGTGTCCTGGCTGCACGCGATGTTCACAAACAGCCGGCTCGGTCCAGATGCAGGTGGAACTGTTCTTCCTACGCAGAAGTCGTTATTCTAGCTTGTCGGATGACGCCCGTGTTCCTTCCTGCTGTGGCTGTTTTCGCAGGCTGTTGCGACTGGCAACGCCGACTGGTTTTATTCTGTTTTGCCTTAATGATGCAATAGCATCGAGACTCCGGAAGAACGGGGTTTTGCCGGTTTGAAGGCATCAAAAACTGGATCTTGCTCTGGGAGCACCAGCCGGCGTTCCCTTTAAATAAAAGGCGCGTCCCAACTTTGGAAAAAAATCTCTCAGTCGTTCAAATTTAGAGCAAAGCAAAGCTCATTATTTGGCCCCGGCAGGATGTTACATCTGAAGAAAATGAGCTTTTGAAAGCGTTGCCTACGTTTGCCAGCCTATAAACACCAGTTTCACCATGAAACACCCGACTATGGGCCCTTTTTCTTGTGGTCGGCGGCGCAATGTTGCACCAAATTCTCGCCGAATCTCCGCTTAGTTTCAGGAACCTTTAACATCTGGACCCGGACCACTGGGCAATAACCTGAATGTACACGAGCTCGCGCTCTCACATTCACCCTACAGCCATTCCAAACTCCTCGTTCACCTCGAGAAGCATCGGTTGTGTTAACGTGCAGGTGTGAAGACAAACACGCTTAAAACGCAAACGCAGCTGCTTGAACCAATGCCCAAAGTGAGTCACTCACGCAAATATGCGCACTTTTATTGATGCTAGCGCATGCAGCATTGATTACCACCGCTGCATAGCAGCCAGGCTCCGAGCCCCGCGCGCCACGGCTTCCAGAAAGGACACCTCAGCCCAGGATTTAATTTTGTGTGGCGGCGGGCGTTAGGAAAACACATGATGTAGCCAGTTGTTTTGGAGGGCAAATGGAGCGGCCATAATAAAGAGCAGTTTTATTAGCTGTTGCTTGATTTGTTCCTGCAGCCCACGGAGCGAGACGCTAAATCAATGCATCCAGCTGTTCTCAGAGCTCGGCTGGGCTCTCTGGACACGCAGCAGGTGTAGCTGCCCCCCCCCAACAGGCCCGAGTCACACACACCCGCTCACATAACAAATAATAACGGCCTCCACAAACGGCCCATCCATCACTGTTATGGCTCAGCCCGGGAGACCGCCACTCACACAAGCAAGCGCCGCCCGTGCGTGCGTGCATGCGCGCGCGCTTGTGGAAATTCCTGCACATATAGTTCTACATGCAGCGTGGTATTTCTATACTTGTGGGGGCCCTTGTTGTCTGATTTCCGTGGAGTCTCACATGACAACATGTCTGCGCTGGAGTTTTAACGTCCAGCAGGAAAAACAAACACAAAACGCTCTTGTCTTCTAAAATGTCCATAAACGTCTAAAACCAGCGCGTGCGCCCATATGTGCAATTACATAATTGAGCCATTTGTAAGATTTCACAGTTTTCCCATTGAAGATTTACTGTGCAGCCTCTTTCTGTAGGACCTTGTGGTTTTATCCACCTCCAGCTGCCAGAGGAACTAAAACTAAATGACCTCCAGCACCATCCCCGACACCAGAATTACATAAAGCAAAACAGTCGAGTGAAAATGTGTTTTAAGACCAGGAAACGACCACAAAAACATTTAAAATGGGTAATGTGACAATTCTGCATTTGTAGGAATCTGCTGATGGCGATTGGATTCACATTTAGATGCAACTGCAGCTGGAAACGGATGCAGAAGTGCTCTGAAATCTCCGCTACGTTTCCAGAGGCACCGATCACGTGTGACCAGTGAAGCCGAGAACCTTCCACATGTTCCCGGTACCGAACCGTCGTCAGTTTGAACCGTCACACGCTTTTTCTTATCTGCGCTGGAAACGTGACAATTGATGCACTTTAATCAGAAGATAAATTACTGCTGCGTCAGACTGGAGGTGGGCAGGAGAGACGGGCAGCAGCTGGACCGCAAATCAGCCAGAGTCCACATCTGGTGTAACTTAAGCCTGCAGGAGGGGAGGAGGGGAGGAGATCCAGCAGGTGAAGGCAGCAGACTTCAGAGGGGGGGTGGAAAGATGTGGAGGGGAGGAGAGGAAAACCAGGGTAAGGAAGAGGAAAGAGTGGAAACAATGCTGAGAGGAAGATGTTAGAAATGAGGAGGAGGAGGAGGAGCTGGTTCATGCTTTTAAACATGGCTCCTCAGGAACATGCTAGCCTTCACACCCAGAAGGTCTCTGGAGTAAAACACCATGACATTTCAGATTAGTGTGTGTGTGTGTGTGTGTGTGTGTGTGTGTGTGTGTAAGCTGCAAAAGCAACTGCTGTTTGGGGGAGGAGCATATCTGTTTTAGTTCTTAACAGCTGGACCCTGCAGTTGCCTTTTTCCACACATGAAAGGGGAACAGGCACAGTTTGTGTACACGCCGTGTGTGTGTGTGTGTGTGTGTGTGTGTGTGTGTGTGTGTGTGTGCACGCGAGCATAAAACATGAAAGACAGGAGCAGGCATGGCGAGGAACATGCGTTGGAATTCAGCTCAACAGCGACGGATGAATGGATGCTTGTTTGGATCCAAATTGTGGGAACGTGTGATATTGATCCATCGGATCCATCGATCACTGCCATATTAGTCATTCAGTACCAGAATAATCTCCGTGGGATACAGTCAATCACAGGCTATTGAATCTCCTGGTTTCATAATCCAAATAAGTCCTGTCACAGTTTTGACCAATCTATAAGGACCAAGATTTATTTACACTCCATCCTGGATTAAAAACATGAATCAATTATTTGGATAATTGGACACATTAATGCTGTTTATCGCAACATAACGCTCACATAACGCTCAACGCCTCGATGAAGTGAAAGGAGTTCTGGTTTCAGGTCGGTGAAGACTTAAATTACCGGTAAGGAAAGTTAGCTGCATTGTCACCGCAGCCTTGACCTCGTTCGGTCGGTGGTGAAAACACAGGACATAAAAAGCTCCGTTTCAGGACTCAGGAGTGGCTGGTGTCAGTTACTGACCCACGACACACATTTATTAATGCTGCCGCACCCACTTATGAAAAGGAAAAACCCTGATTTGGGCTCTGACGTGCGTTTATGAAACAGTCTCTTCAGGTTTCCGTGTGAATTTAAGTCAGCACGACACCGCACGACCACCCTTTTCTTAAAACTGTTCAAAGTGCCCGTGTTTTTCCGAGTTTTCCAGCTGGTAAATGTTCGACATGTGGGAACACGCAGCATTAACACGCTTCCAATGCGACATTTCATTTCCTTAGCATAATAAGGGGGCGCTGGGTGGACTTCCATGGCAGTTAGCTTTACAGGGTGATACATTATCTGGTGTGAACCAGGTCGAGACTATAAGGGCCAATCAGCAGCAGACGGGCGACAGAGGAGGAAACGGCTGGAAAAAGCTGCTAAAAATTCAAGCTTGTAATTAGCAAACGGGCACAGAGACGAGACGAGGGATGGTGCTTCAGAGAACCCCAGGTCTCCACCAATATTAGACATTTGCATAACCATAATAAGCATAGTTCTAGCGTTAATTTGAAACTTCCAGATGTTTGCAGCTGCTGCTGGATACTGGGCCGCAGCTGCTCATTATCAGCCTCTCCATCTGCAGGTTGCTGCTTGAACTGGAAATGAATGAGGACCAGTCCAGAAGCCTGATAAAGACACACACAAGAGGAACTATAGTTTGATATACTTCAAACTGAGGTTCCTGAGCTCCAAAACTCACTCCATCAGTTCCTGGTAAAAGTTCCTGTCCTAGAAAAAGGGCCTCTGCATTCCATCACTCAGAAGAATTATGTTTAGTACTTTAAGTTAACATGCTGTGATATTTATTTTGATTTTATTTTGAAAAGCAGCGTGAGGATGGGGACAAAAGCTGATGTTTTAACGGTAACGTCTCGGACCAGAACCGAAAACCAAGCGTCTCCAGCCAGAGTGACAGATTAGTGCTCATGCGGTTCTGCTGACAGTCGCATGGCTTCACTTCCTCACAAACTATCATCACCTTTCTCCTGCAACTGGGAGACAAAACAACCCCAAACAGGGCCCGTTTGGTCATGACCTGTGCAGTAAAAGGGTGACACGGGGTTGTATTTTACTTCCTGGCAGGAGTCGCACCTCGTTTTTCTCCCCTTTGTGGTGTTTGGGCCTCTGCGACTCCTCAGTGCCACAGACCCTCCAGCAGAGGCTGCGCTCATTAATCACACAGTCAGAGCAGAGGCCAGCGAGCAGGAGAGCAGGTGACCCTCCATCATCCAGGCCCCCACCCCCAATAAATCCACCGAAGGGCTTCGACCCAGCCTGTTTGTCATCTTTTCACACACTTCCTGATGTGACGGTGGCAGACGAGGCAGCACTGACAGCCCACAACAGCGGGATCTGTCGGCGGTGAGCGGCGTCCGCTCTAGGTGCCCAGGCTGCTGCTCTTATCTCTGGCAGCAGCCTTAAATAAATATGGTCTGGAATAAATAAAGTACTGAATAAAAGTGCTTCATTTTCCAAAACAACCTGGCAGACTTTCAGTATCCGTCTGTGGGATTTTCTGCTAGTTTTGCTAGAACTTTTGCAGAATCCAGACATCGGTGTAGGGGACTGGGATGAGAAGCAGAGGGTTATTGGTTCAAGCCCTGGTGGGGACAAAACACAGGTGTGTTCGGGTCTGGGGAATGTTCAGAGCACTGCCAAGGCACCCTTGAGCAAGGTACCGAACCCCCAAATGCTCTCATAGGGCCCTGCTATGAGGTGGTGTCTCCTCTGGGGGATGGTCCGGCACCCTCCCTGTGAACCAAAAGGGATAAAGCGGTCAAGGAAACGAAACATTATAAAAGAAATAACAAAGTCTTTGGTTATAGTAAATGGGAACAACCTCATGACAGGACGGTTTAATTCCAGATGTTTCTATGCAGAGGCTGCAGGTTCTCCCTATGTCTGTGTGTTTTCTTCCACAGTCGAGAATCCTGCGCATCAGGTTGGTTAGAGTCTCTAAACCGTCTCCAACTGTAACTTTATATTCTATGATGAAACATCAGCTGAAACCAGAACAAAATGGATTTTTCCGCATCTGCATCCAAAATGATCCATTTCAAAGGCAATTGAGGAACTAAAAATGGATGCAGTTCACAGCAGTTATGTGGAGGCCCTGGTCTCTGTGAGGATCCAGCAGGAATGGCTGTTCCACTGCTAATACTTGGATTCAGTTACATTTGCAGCACACAGGATCAGCTCGTCCTTTCATCGCCGGCCAAGACCAGAAACAAAAGACGGCAACAGCACCTCCCACATGTGACAACAATGCCATTGCACACAATTTTTAATACGTGAACCTTCAGGAGTTTAAAACATTTAAAAAATACCTCATTATTTAAACCAACAAATCTGACCTAAAACAAGGGTAAAACAGTTATGTCACCTTTTCAATAAAGTAAATACTAAGCGCTTTTTTCCATTGTTGGAATTATCCTTCAATTTCAGGAGAGTGTTGGGTTTCTTTATTGTATCATATAAATGGTGATGGTTATTTTTACTGTATGACTGCTGGATAAATGAAGCCGTCTGTGTCAGTCAGGAGAATATCACCTGCTCCACTGGATCCCATCTAGGGCGCTACTGTAGTTGCTCGAGCCCAAACCGGATAGAAACTTTACAGCATTGTGTGTTCGACCTGATATTCACACCATCTAGTGTTATGTTCACTTACCTCATGGAAGTCTCCTTGTACAGTAGGGGACATGGAAATCTATATTATAGAGAACACTCAACAAAAGAACAAGGCCATTTTCTCAGAGTTGGAGGATAGCAGGATTAGTCAGGTTTCAGTTGCTGCCCTAAGGCTAAGGTCCATGCTGGGGCCTATACTTCTTACAATAGATGGTCACAAATAGCGATGAGCTTGACCTTGTTTTGGGCCTATCCCAGAGGACATACGTACCTATAAAGACCCCTGAACACAGTCTGAAGACTTCAAAACTATCTGCAACGGGCGAGGAGCCTTCAGTGGAAACGTTGAGGTTTTGAGTGTCCTGATCTACAGCACAACTGAAGAGCCACGATGAAGACTATTTTACTTTTGCTATCTATGATAGTAAGAAGTAGCCAGCTAACCGTGGGCGAGTGTGGAACAGAGGCCCGACGGCCACAGTTAACCGACATTGCGGTGGTGTGTGGTACTTCAGCCATTAATCTGGCAATCCAGGTCTGCCCCGTCATCTACACTGGCTACAACGAGACTCTTCTGATCCTGAACCACATGTTGGACCCTGCCTGTAGAGCTACCCTTGACGATTCTGTGACCCCACCGGTCGCCCGCTTCAGTTTCCCACTGAACATGACCAACGCCTGTGGAAGCACATTCATGACCACCAGCGCAGCAGGAACGGGTATATTCTCAGACTTTTCCAACATCCAGACGGTCAATATCAGCGGCGTCATCCGGTCCATTGATCCCACCACTGGTACCATCACTTACAATGCTGAGCTGAAGTACTACTACTCCTGTGCCTATCCCCTCGAGTATCTGGTCAACAACACCCAGGTCGATGTGTCTGCTTCCTCCATTGCCATCAAGGACAACAATGGAAGTTTCATCAGCACTTTAAGCTTGGGGCTCTTCACCAACACCAACTACACTCAACCGCTGGTCATGCCGGCGCTGGGGATCGAACTGAGGACCAGCGTGTACGTTCAGGTCAAGGCCACCAACTTGACAGGGCAGTACCACGTCCTGCTTGACCGCTGCTATGCCTCCATCTCTCCCCTGCCCGATAACTCCAGCTACTTTAACCTGCTCGTCCCCTGTTCCAAGGATCCGTTCACCACCATAATTGAGAATGGAGACAGCCAGAGCGCCCGCTTCCACTTCCCGGCCTTCCGTTTCATCGAGCAGCAGAACCAGAGCGTGTCAACCTACTACCTTCACTGCATCACCCGGCTGTGTGAAATGAGCACGTGCAGCACCTTCAAGCAGTGCAACAACCGGAGGAGGAGGAACGCCGTGGACACCTCTAATTTAGACACGTCCAAGACTTACACCCTCTCCTCTGCGAAGATCGTCACCAAAGCTCAGACCAATGAGCAAAACTCTGCCGGGAGACTTGGCCTGCCTGTTGGAATCCTTGCCTTTGCTTACTTTACTGCTGTTAGCGCTGGAGCTGGGTTTTAAGGCTCCAGAACTAGGGAGATTAATCTCTACATTCATTTTGCTTTTCTGGTGGAGGTTCAGTTCATCGTTGCATCTGTTGGGAAGGCTTCTCCTTAATTCCTATAGCTCTAACTGCGTGTCTATCATGGATAAATAGTTGGGAGGATGGTGCATCTTCAGAGGAGTCAGTAGATGTTTTTAGGGTTGAGTAATCATTTCCCAAAGGGGCAAGCTTTGAGTGTTACTGCATGTCTGCACTTTATAAGCTTATAGAAATCAATCAGTAACTAAATAAAATAGTGGGGAAAATGGTGAGTGGAGGGAAAAAATATATGTTTAACAGAACAAATCAAAGGTTTTACACTCTGTGTAACTATAGGTGTGTGGACTGATTTGGGTAAAAGTAGTAGCTTTCAAAGTATTATGTGTAATTTATTGAATCAACTAACAAAGATATTCGACTGAAAGCTCAACTCATCTCCCATAAAAACAAAAAAGCCTAAATCATTACGGCCTTCTGTAATATGCTAGAAAAAATAAATAAAAACTTTCTGAAAGACTGTGTTCTCTGCTAATCTAGTTCATGCACAAGAATTTCAAACTGACAGCACCAACATTTAGACCTGTGAAAATGTAGGTGTAAAAATGTCCCCTTACATTATCTGATATCTTAATATTGTATGTTTCTCCTAACACTGGTATTACATCATGCCTGGAATTTTCCCCAGCAGGTCTCTGGTCCCTCGAGGACTCGTGCATGTCAGAGGAGGAAGCTGCCTGCCTATCCAGACACACGGGGCAGTATATCTCTGACCCCAGTGGCCCACAACTGGCCCATCTCTCTGCCCCCAGAGGTGAAGGGTGATAAATGGAAAGAGTAGATTCAGAGTTCCCTCTTGAGGGTTATTCGAGCGGGAAAGTTTTCTTCATTCTACTTCTTTTAGTGGTTTTTTTTTGTAGGTCTGCATAGACAGCCCACTTTCTGCTTCGGCTTGTCAGAAACTGATAAAATATGATAATGGATAATAACTGTGTCTGTTCCCAAGATGTGGTTACAAATGAACCTTTGTGATAGAGAAACCAAAATGTGTGTGTGTGTGTGTGTGTGTGTGTGTGTGTGTGGTGTGTGTGTGTGTGTGCGTCACAGTGACCTTTTGACAAGCACATCTAATCAGTTCATCATTCAGTCCAAGCGAACAGCTGTGCCAAATTCAAAGGATGAGACAGATGTAGAACGAGGGATCAGACCACCCGGATATCACGACACCTCCAGCCACAGCAGACCAGGAGGGTACAACCTCTGGTCCTGGTGATCTTTGTGGAGGAGTGGATGGTCTCGTGTCTTGCGTGAAAAAAGAGAGAAACCTTAGAGAAATCTAGTAGGAACATGAGTAAATATAGGTCCGAAGGGCAGCTAGCCTTGTTTGGTGAGATCTGCCCTTGAAGAACTTTTCTTTAAGAACATTTACAGATACTTGTCCACTATACCCTCAATCAGAATTGAAATATAAATAACAGGATTTAATTTCAGAGGATAAATTATGTACCGACTGGTTAAACATTTAATAAATCTGGCTGAGCCATATTTCAGATCCCACCCAACTTGCTCCCCAGGCAGGGTGAACGAAAGGATTTCTTGTAAAAACTGAACGGACAAGTAGAGCTTGTAGGAAATAAGTCATCCTGGGCCTCACAGTAAAAGAGCTGTAAATGATGGGCCAGTCAGCGCTGCAGCCTTCACGTCTGCTGCGGGGAGTGATGTACAGAATAAAGATGGAAACTACAGTTGCAGGAGAAACATTTGGCATGGCTGACCCCTCATTGTTAGCTCTAAACACACATGTGGGCTACTCGCACAGACACCACATGGAGTAAGTTATACACGGGTTTCATACTAAACCCAAAACCTGATCGGGTCTGGGATTGAACCATTTCCCAGAGTCACGCAGGATTTGATGTATGTTGGTTGAGCATCCAGCGAGGTTTGGCTCGGAAACGATAAGAGGCTGAGAGGACAGGGAGAGGAAGAGAGCGGGAGCTGGAGGGAGAGGCGGTAGGAAGGAAGCCAGGACTTTGATTGCTCTCCCGGGGACGGGCATTATATATTGTACGAGATTTATTCTCTACAACGTTCTTCAAGGGAGTTTAGTTTACTGGGAAGTCTATTTGTCGACCCGACTGTCCCTGACTCCAGCTGGCATGTGGAAATATGTATGGAGCAGATTGAATTTCATTTATGCAGAGATTGGAACTCTAGAACCATCCTGCAGACTCGCAGAGTTTTTCTGGAGGGTAAAAATGTCGCTGGCTGGCTAGAACCTCAAAGAGCAGCAGAATTTATGCAGAACCGAGGCTTGGAAAACTCTGACCATATTTGTTTGATGCATTTACAGTAAAAGTTGGTCTGAAGGTTTCTCAGCAATCATTAAGTCAACTGTGTTACATTTTTATAAGCACTTCAAAGCATGTTGGTTAGCTTTGGTATTGGATAAATGTAGTAGACATTTAAAGGCACAATGAAGGAGAGCATAATTATGCAGAGAGGTCACAAGCGTATCACTCCATTAAGTTGCCTCCAGTGGAACCACAGACATGACTGCAGAACATGTTAAACATATCAGAGGAGGCAGCAGGAGTCTCGTTTGGAGATAACCAAAACTGCAGGAGGAAGCTATCCTAAGCTAAAAGTCGATTTAAGCACGTAGAAGCATAAATTAATGTGTATGCTGGTAAACCTAAAGCAACTGGATATGTTAAACTGGATGCATCTTGGAAAGTTAACGTGCTGTTCTGCTACTCTTTTTTGCGGACTTTTTCTCATGATTCTTTGATGGTCGCGTCCCATTTCCTTTAGAAATCTGCATTTTGAAAGCGTGATGTAGTTTTAATATATTGGAGTCGTATATACTGCATAATGTTTGGTCAAAAGTTTTTTTGCATCACTTTTACTGCTTAGCAAGTTAAAATCCGAGACAAGTTATTTAATAACCCAAAGGTTCTTGTCCGAATCGGTCCATAAACTGCATTTATTGTGGTACATTAGCTCCTGTGGATGATGCTTGGATGCTATTTAAATAAATCATCCCCTGCTCCAGAAAGAAAAGTCCAAATTTCCAAAAGCCCAATAGAAATTCTAAGCCAACCAAAGATTAAAAACACACAGAGAGGCAGAGCGGGACCTCAGCATTGTGAAATTATTTACCCCGAACGTGTTTCTTTTGGCACATTGAGCACTGCTGATATCTGCAGGTTTGAGAGGGGCGTCAGATCAGAGGCTGTAGAAGTGTGAGTGGAACGAGACGGGATGAGTGAGGGCTCCCTGTTTATTTCTCCACGGGGGAAGGGCTGTCATTGCCGAATTCCTATGAATGAAGTATAGCGCTTGATTCCTGAGAGCCGACTTATTCACAGTTGTATGATGTTTCCGACGTAGATGCGAGAGTTCATACCGGGCCTGTGACTCTGCAGCAACTGATTTTAAAAAGTTTTTTCATCAGTTTTTTTGGAGGTAAATTCCTCAGCAGGTAAGAGAGAGAGAGAGAGAGAAAGATGGTGAAGATGGAGAAACCTGAGGACAGACTCATGGAGGACAGAGTAGAAATCAAGTAGATTAAAAAGAAAATCAAGCCTAAGAAATTCTCTTCAATGAAAACTTGGTTGTCTTGGCGTAGCCCACATGTGCTGCAAGCCTGTCCATTTGTAAAGTTGGCGTCCGATCCCCTCACCTCCCCCCGCAATGTCAGAATCATGATAACTACCGACTACTGTAAAAAAAACCGCGAGGGGCCAATATCTTATAACCAAGTTGTTGAGATTCAATTCCACTAATTTGTACCAGATCAGTTATCCCGAATGGGTGCTGCCGAGGAAAAGGGCCCATTTTCATATAGGCTGTTCAACATATGAGACTTCCTCTTTATTTACTGCCTGCTGACAGCCAAGGTCATCTGAAAGGCAGCTGATATGAGTGCAAGACAAACACCTTTTCCCCATTAAACATTTGGTTGTAAATCACGGCCACACTCGCAGGTGCAGTCCTGCAGTTTTTCAGAAAAAGTATCTTAAACGGATCATTCCTTCAACCAGTCCAAAGACTTCTGTCCAAAATTCAGCTTCTTGCTGTTAACTCGGTGTATCTACAAGGCCGTCCAGTTTGGATAAGGTTATTTCCCAGCCAGGAGGACAGTGTCCCCCAGACATTCCCAATTGACCTTTGGCACGGTGTCCTTCCATCCTGGTCTCTGAATTCCTTATTCCAGGTCTCCATTATGATTTTGAACTGGCTCTTTTTTCATCTGCTGAGACCATGAAACCTAAAC
Organism: Takifugu flavidus; assembly: GCF_003711565.1. Lineage (NCBI taxonomy): Eukaryota > Metazoa > Chordata > Actinopteri > Tetraodontiformes > Tetraodontidae > Takifugu > Takifugu flavidus. The sequence goes on along the minus strand of NC_079520.1, from coordinate 2,846,481 downwards.
TGGCAGTAAAGAAGCAGGACAACAAGGAGCAAAACTTTTTGCCAACTCCAAAACACGCCAGTTAGTCCTTTGCGCTCCATTAATGTGTTGGAGCCATTTGGACCAGGGAAAATCAGAACATTTCCAGCACTGTTTCCCGCCGTCTCTCCGCACTTTTATCAGAGTTATTGTTTTACGACCAGAGTGCAGGCTGAGGACTCTGTGAAAGTTATTTAAAATTTCGACACCCGCATTCACCCCTTCATCGCTGGCATGTCAGACCTGCAGTGGAGCGTGTAATCGTAACACCATGTCCAACGCTGGACAGAACTCACAGACTAAATTGTCCATGTCATCGCCCGCTCCTGGCTGTGAAATACTGGATCTGACATCGGCCCTGGTGAAGGGGCACGGAGGGACTTGTAGAGGGGGTGTGCCGAATCGGACACAAAGTGATGGTGTTGTGAGGGGGCAGCTTGGAATGCTGTATCTGTGGAAGTCATTAGATCAACTCCCCCAGGTAGACATCTAAAATTATTACCAGGTTTCCTTTTTTTTTTACGATGTTCCTTCAACTCATTTTGTCCTGCCATCATTATTGATAGAACACACCTTCCGATACAGACGAAGAAGACACCTGAAACTTCCAGCAGGAACAAAAGACACCCTTGAACCTTCCAACATGGCCGAAGGACAAACCAGAACCTTCTGACATGGCCGACATGACAGAACCTAGCTAAAGGAATCATCCCAAAAAAGGTAATCCCAATAAACTTATTAAAAAAAACATTGTTATGATGCAGGTAAAAAGACTTTAGAGTCCAACAAAAGTTTCCTATTTGTTACCGTAAACCCCAGTCCTTGTTATGGACCGCACACCAGACTAAATTATAAGGTGTTATCATCATGTGCACAAGCTGTGATATGACCCAGAAAAGGCAATGGCTTCTGGAAGATTCCGCTCTCAATTCCGTCTTGAGCTTCAGGTGGGGCCTCCGGGGGAAAATAACCACAATACGCAATAGTTGTGTCTGGCAATCCGAAAGGCCTCTCAGAAGATGGGAATCAGAACAAAATGGAGCAGATTGTCTTCCATCAGGATTCTGCTCTCTCAGTTACGTGGTTCTACCATGAGGACACTCTATCAACAAAGTCAAATTAAAAAATTTTAGACATTGATTTTTATTCACATTGCTAATGCTACTGTTGCAGAAAGAAATCTGTTTAGCTTTAATACTTGTTGCCAAATGTGATAGAGTGACAACTATATAACCTGTGGTGATTCAACACTTTTTCAGAGTGGATTGGATTACGCAATTGCAATTTCCTGGAGGACCTGACTATTCTTGTTCTTATTTTTCTAATTATTATTAAATTTTTAGGATCACTAATCTGTATCTTACCCCCACAGATAATTTTAAAATGGTCATTTTGCGGCTGCTGATCCTGGAATGGAGGTCGTGGACTTGGGCAGCTGTGACCTCAGGAGACCCAGAGGCATCTTTGAAAGGGCCTCACCGGTCCCTTCAAAGTCTCTGACAGTTGAAATATGGTGGTTTAATCTCTTTGCCCACCTCAGGGACACGGACGGAGAGAAATACATTAGTCCTGACCTTGGAGTTGAATGTTCAAATACATTCTGAAGCAGAGAAGCGGTTCAACCACCAGTGGCCCCTGACCAGCTCAGGCTGATGCAGGTTTGACCAAACTAGCCACTCTAGTCTCTGTTTTAGAAATAGAAAACAAAAAAACCCCATTTCTCTTCTTTAAATCTACAAAATAAGATATATAGAAGTTAAATCTAAACTTAGCTCATGTGGTTAATTTCAAAGTGAAGCCTTGTCTACACATAAACACTTCAGATATGGAACCTGAGCCCCTCCCCATCATACTCAGCCGGGAACATGGTGTTGAATACCTGGACACGTCTCTATTTATATCAGCTCTGTTTTATTTAAATGTGATCAAGTGAGAAACAGAAGAGCTTGCAGGGTTATATCCAACCACTGAGAGACTGTTCCAGGGAAACCGAGAGGGGCCGTGTTACGTTCTGGCTGGACCCCTTGAGAACATTTGCAGAGGTTATCTACCTCTGTTTAAGGATGCAAATTACTTTTCCTTAAAGCTACACACCAAGAAAATAAAAAATAGAATCAGTTTAAAATGAATTTACTACCAGTGAAGCAGTTTGGGCATCTTGTCAGGACCATGGACCTGGGGACATCTACCAAATCCTATGAGTCCCACAATCCAGCAGGGTGTTTCAGGTATATCCAGGCCAGAGGGGAGGATGGAGTAGAGCCAGGACATGTTAGAGGGATAAATCTACCCTCCAGCCCTGGAGTGCCCTGCAGGAGAAGGTGACCAGGACTTGAAAATGTGGCTCCCAGTGCCCAGATTCACAGTATAATGGAGATGAATATGGGAATATTGTCTTTTAGTATTAGCCTGTCATGACTTCCACTGAGACTGGGCGTAAAACAAAAACACAATATGACTCAGCCTTATATAAAACATTAAGCGGAGACGACCGTCTTGATGCTTTGTCGGCTGTAGACAGCAACTATTATCAAATACTGTCAAAGTTCATAATGTTATTACAGTATATACTGATTACATATGTGTTATAAAGTCAGATGGCGAAGCAGTGAAAAATGATCACTGGAGGCCTGCTAAGGCCACCAATCATTGGCTTTGGGACACACCCACACAGGTTTTTGTGGGTCTGTAAAGTTCGTTGACAAGAGCTGAGGGACCAACGAGACTGAGCGAGGTGGCCCGGGGCCCGTTAACACCGTTTTCCCAGTATGCGCAATGTTTAATCAAGTGCAAAGAGGAACTCTGGCACTTTCAACTCATTCCAGTCCCCATTTAAAGACAGAAGACTGAATTAAATAGGTTGCTGCCGTCGCTGGACGGATCTCTCCTAGAGGGACCTCTCCTGGACCAATGGAAAAGTGTGTTCGGGGGCCAGAGGACGTTTGCTGTGACTTCCTAATGGAGACATTACAGTAACAGAGTTTGCTCAACACCGACTCTGTAGCAATAACATGCATGTTTTGCATTATAGCGTGAAGAAATACAGATATAATGTGTTTGACAGAGCCTGGTCTCAAACACAAGAGCCCTCCAGAAAACAGCCCACGACACCAGGTCGAGTCCAGATAACAGCTGGCGGACATGTGATGTTGTGGGCATCGCTCTTTAAGTGTGTCTCACTTAAAGATTGTTTTTCTTTCATAAATAAGGAACAGGGAAAACCGGCACGCGCACATCTGAGATCCGTCTCCCACCGACTTGAGGATCCAGGTACAAATCTGCTTTAAGGTTCAAGAAAATGGAAAGAGTTGCAGAGACGAGCAGAGGGATTAGAAGGACATGGCGATGAACCCCTCTCTAATTAGTACACGGACATATTAAAGGCTGTTATTTAAGAGGACATTTTGAGAGAAAGTTCAGACCACACAAACCCTGCACACAGCTCATGCTTACTCTGAATCTGTAGGGAATCCAGAGTTGTACGGTGAGCTAATTCAGTCCATGTGTGGGGGGGACCCTTGGGTGAGGAGGCCCCCTCCACCTAGTGTAGCCACTCTGGGCAAAGCTGCAGACGTCAGGGACGTCCAGCCAGGAGGGAACCTGGACTGGAGAAGAGCGCCTGAACGGAACACTGCTGATCTGAAAACAATCTATTTATGCAAGAAAACGGGATATTTACATTCATCAAGTTTTATTATGTAAAATCCAGTTCTGAAGACCTAAAACCGGACCTTCGATGTCCTTGAATGTTCCCAAAATGTCCTCACAGTAAAAAAAAATGGATTCTTTTTTAGTAGTGCATGCAAAATCAAGAGTGTTACACATCTAAGAACAGCTCCTATAGAATGTCCCTCACTACTCAAATTCAGTTGGTACCGATCTGCTGGCAGGTATTCTTGGAAAGCACATATACTTAATATGTGCATACTAAGTGAAATTCTAGGAGACCACTTAATCTTATTTTCCAGGCCTGGATTAGTGGTAAGGTCATCACGGTAAATTATCGGTAAGTCTATCAGGGAAATGACCCTTGTGCGGATGCTAACGTTTTTACGAGTCAGGGGAAACGGTGACCATATTGCATAATATGCTCTATAATAAGATCGCAAAAATTAAGGGAACAGTTAATAACAAGCCAGATAAACTTCAGGGATCAGTGTCAGTATGTGTTTTATATTAGAACAACATTCTTGGCGGTTATTTCCCACGTAGCAACTGTTTGCTGGAATGTCTATTAATAAGGATTTTATTATATAGCTTAAAACTTCCTTTAATGAACTGTCAGCCATCTTTGTTTCTTAAGCTGCAGTTGCCCCAAATTCTTCCAGTCCGAAGTGTCTCACCAGTGAGCACCATTCTTCGTCTTTGCCACGAGCTTCCAAAGTCCACTTTTAGTCCATTTTTAAAGCCAGATAAACAAGATGTCAAATAAAATCAAAGCATGAAAGAAAATCTTTTAATTAGAAAGTACAAACTTGCACCGGTCAGCTCATCCTAGTGCTGCTGGAACCTTTCTATTAATGCACACTGTAAGCCTTCATAAGCCAAAGCTGGCCAGCTGCAGGGCCCGTGAGGGCTATAGGTCCATACTGTACATAAATACCTCTCGTCTCCACCACACTTTTACAAATTAATGTACCAAATGTACAAAATTTTGGGGTGTTTCTGATTCTAAATGTAACAGCAAATAATATAAAAAAGGCCCAGAACAGGAAACTTATCCACACTGAATCCAAATATGTGGGAAGAAATAGCTTATATTTGTGAAACCCTCGTGTGTATGTTGGTGAGCAAAGTTGGCGTCGGACCTCTTGCGAAATGACGCGTGGGCATCTGAGAAAGTGTGTATGCGGTGTGAAAGTGTTGTGAACATGACAGGTCCCAGTGTGTTGACAGCATCATCGCAGCCTCTGCCCGGTGTCTCCTGTCAGGACGTCAGCCGTCTCGCGTCCACAGCTGTTCAGGACGTACAGTAAATCCTGCTCGGAGATGCGGCGTGTCCAGATTGTGTCCGCGTCCAGTTAACACAGATTACAGCTCACGTCAGACAAACGCAGGGACGCAGGGAGTGTGTCCAACTTCTGCCGTCGAGCTACGGCGACAACCCCCTCCGGAAAGGTGTTACCGTACACAACCCAATTATGCTGCGAGGGGATAATCTTTTGTCGATCTAGGCAAAAATATTGAGGCTCTCCATGGGGTTTTCTACAGAGGCCTTAAATGGACAAAATAGTAGTTAATACCATTGGTCATTGACCATTTTTATGTTTGCTGTGTAACCTCAAATTTTGAAATTACAATGATTTGTGTTGTTGAAGTGATCTGAAATTAGGTAGAAAAAAAAGCATTATTTTGCATACTCACCACGAGTTGCCACCAAATCTTAGTGGACCTGTAAAATGTTGAGTCTTCCCTTCAGTGGCAGATAAGCTGACACCATTTGTGATGTTTTGTATCATTTTGTCCACATTTCTCTCACAATTTATTAGACTAAAGAGCTGTCGACACATTTTTGAGCTGCATTATTAAACTAAACGAGCTGCAGTTAGATGGTTATCACGCTAATTTCAGCATGTTCAAATAGTGATAATATGGCAAAACATCCGTGTAACCAAGGCAACAAACCTCTGGAGATAAAGACCGTCGAGAAATACCAAATAAAGTGAATAATCACGCACGTCATTCGGGTTCCGTCACACAAAAACATGCAGATTGGTTTCCCACTCGAGCATTTGTGCCGCGTGACGTTCCCCTACAATAACATGCGCTTGTGTTTCACACAACCGCGCACACGTCTGTGGGTGCAGGCTTCAAAACGTGTGTGTGTTTCTGCCCATATAAATCATTTCGGCACAGCTGCAGCCTGTCGCTCCATCTATCCTCAGATAAGCCCTCTCAAATCTCCCTCCAACCATCATGTGGCCTCACGGCCTGGCCGCCGCTCCAACCTCTCACATTTGTGTGCGTTGTGCGTGTGTGTGTGAACGACAGCATGTGTTTAAGAGAATGTGCAAGTGTACAGAATGCTGGAGAGCAAATGTGGGTCTGAGAGAATGTGTTGGTGCGAGTGAGTGTGTGATTATGGACATAACTAGCAGCCACTAATCCCTGCAAAAAGCATCTGCAATCTCTCCCTCAGCATCAGCAGCTGCAGCCACGACAAAACCGTTAACATGACGCGGGAATTTTATAGTCCTAATTAACTAAAGGTGCTCCTGAGAGCATTTATCTGTGACAGGATCTAAATAATTAAACCGAAAAGAGGGAAAGACGAGAGGAAGAAAGAGCAACTGTAGAGAACTGGTGTGTGTGTGTGTGTGTGTGTGTGTGTGTGTGTGTGTGTGTGTGTGTGTGTGTGTGTGTGTGTGTGTGTAGGCAGATGGAGTTTGGATTTAGGCTTCTGTGGACCGAGCCGTCACATTTCATCCTTCACTCCTGCTGGCGGCTCTTTGGTGAAGCAAAACGGACGCCGGACTGAGAGCAAATGCTAACTCGCTGAATCGGCGGTCAGGAAGTGAAGCGGCACATTAACATGCAACAGGGTCTCACACTGAATTTGCATTAATTTCAAAGAGGAAACTGGGTTTTTTTTTTGGAAATGTGGGTTTGGGCGTACATGTGACTGCCATATGTTGGATTTAAGACCTGTAATTTAGGATGTAAGACTGAAATATTGCATTAAAAAGGTCACCACATCCAGATTTGAAAATGGCTCTCACCCTAGTTAGTGCACTATATGGGGTAAAGAGAGTGATAACCGAAAAATACACACACACACACGCGCGCGTGCTTATGGCTGATTTGGGACAGTGCGAGCTCTTTTTGCACGCGTGATATCGCTCCGCGAGGGCACATTAGCTGTTGCTTTTCCAGCAGGGAAGGTTTGATGATCTGTGGAGCGCTCTCGCTCACAGCCAGCAGCAAACACGCAGAATAACACGGAACTGCAACACGCATTCAAGGAACCGTGTGTAAGGGCGCAGAACCTCCCCCACACACATTTCTTTATTCCTATGGGGACTTTACGAGGGAAAAGCTCTGCATGCCTGGAACATGAAACAGATTCAGCCCTTTTTTAACAAAATCAAAGGGTGTCTCTCTGCTGTTTGACGGCGAGATGGAGCTCGAGCGGTGGGTTCAGTGGCGATGTCGGCCTGAAGTTGTTTGCAAAGGCAAACAAACAGTTCTTTGCTAAAGATGCCGAACTTAAAGTCTCTCAAACTCCTGATCCAACTATGCTGGATCCTGAATAACACAGTATCCTTTGTTTCTTTTACCCCATACTTGACCCCATGACCTTCCTTCACCCCTCACGCATGTGAAGTTGCTCCAACAGCCTCACAGTGTCTTACTGTAAAAGGAATGGAGGGACTTGAAAGAACTTCCACCATTAACACATTGGCGTTCTCCTTTGACTTGACCAAACGACACATCCAGTTGATCTTTCCCAGATTGTATGTGTGGGTGGACGTGGTCTTTTTTAGGACGGGTACTGGGAACTCGGAGTCCTATGGATCGAAGCAGCAACTCCTCCCCGAGATTCCAAGAAAGCAAACTGGAACAAGCTAACGATGGTGGGTCAGCTCTCTCCTGATGTCTAAAGAGGGTTACAAATGCTTGGACAAGCTTGGAATTTCACTGGACTGTCGAATTCGACCAATACAAACATTATTAACAGATATTTCAATACAGTAGATGGCCCAAAAGGCCAAAATCCGGAGCTCCTCTTTCAGAATCCAACCCAAAGATCTGTAAATTTAAAGTTTCGGCTCAGCGTGTATCGGAATGCTGCTGATCAGCACAAGTCACAAGACTTATCGCCCCACATATTTAACCACGTTACGTCTTGCACTCTTCGTTTCTTCCCACAGGTGCTGGGAGCTAATCTCCCCGGTCATGTGACTGGGGCTTGGCTTTGGTCCTCCAGGATGCCGCTGAGACTTCTGGGCTGTGAACAACCATCCCTGTGGCCTTCATCTGGGTTAGGAATAGCGGCGTTAACAACTTCTCACACAGCTGAGGTGTACAGCAGCAGTAGGTGCGCCCATAGTGGGAGACGGCGGAGCTGGGGTATATAAAAAAAGTAACCCGAGACTCAATACGGGAATAAAGGCATGCAACATTTTAATGTGCTTGGAGGCGTTACTCAATAAAATGTGTTATGGGTCAAAACAAATATAGCAGAGAGGAGAAGAGGTTACTTTATCCAGATCATGACAACATGGGTAATGTGAAGGAAAACTTAAACATTGCACAAGAGGGATGATGAAATGATACATGAGGGTGTCTCTGCAGACAGACGCAGGCCTGTAATGGAGCTCCGAGTCTGGGCGAGATCCACCCACCCTGACCAGGACAGGCAGGAGAGAGGACATCTGGCCACCTCGTAGCATTGCTCATCATTATAAATAGACGTCCTGCACCAGAATCACATTCATAAATTTATATTTAGAAAATGCAACAAATAGCAGACGTATATAAAAATGTGTCAGGGCTCCAACGGCACTCCTGAGGATTCAGTGACGTTTATATGAATGAGACCAGTTCCACCCATCACTTCAAACCCGCCGTGAATCCTTTTCCTCAGCAATAAAAATGTTGAGAGGGGGTAAACCCGATATCTATAAGAATTGTAAAAGAGTGAGTCAATATTCCCAGCGAGACCCTGGTGTGCCGAGTCCTTGAGATTAGGCCAAGAAGTACAGAAATGTTGCTGATCACATGGTCTGTTTGGGGATAAAAATGAACCAGGGAACCAGCTGATTCTGAACCAATTTCAAAACAAATGACGCTTTTCCTTCCATGTTTTATACTTTAGAGCCCCAAAAGAAGCCAGAAGAATTTTGAGTCTCAGGGGAACCTTTGACTTCATTGAATCTCAATGGTAATTCCCTGTTTTTTGAAGGCGAATGAAAAAGTACCCAAAACTGCCAGCAAATCAGAAAACTGGAGTTGTCAGAATTTCAGTAATAAATATAAACACTCTCTGTCTTCCTCAGGTTGTAGTTACTGTTGCAGTCACTAGAGGGGAGCTGTGAGTCTGTCTTTGCACTTCTGCAGGCTGCTGCAGACCCAGGATGTGGCTGCGAGCCAGGAAGTGTGTCCTGTTCAAGGTTTTGGCCCAAACCTATGAAATCACGAATTCTGTCTTATTTCACAGGGGAAGCCACAAATCTGCCAAGTGTTTCCCAGGACGAGGTGCACTGTTGACGGGTTTCTGCCAGGCTGGTAAAAGCAACCTCAACTAATTAACCGCAGGCATTTAATTTGAGCCAGAGGAGACCTGAGCTTCTCTTCAATAACCCCCAGGAGGAAAAAGGGATGAGGGGGGAGAAAGGCAGCAGGACCAATAAAACTGGCAGGATTTAAGTTTAGGGGGCTTGGGCAGAGGTTTGGGCCTGAGCACCTGTCACACACAGCCTGGGAGCAATGAATGCTATTGATGAGCCAGGCAAGGTCAGCCGCCCAGGCCGGGGCCTCCACGCAGACTCTTCACCATCTCCGGTGCAAATCCGCTGGGATTGTTGGACACCTGTCAATCAGGCCGAGGAGGGGAACGCTCTGGACTTGGCTACTGTTCCTGAGCAGTAAGACGTTTAAGCCGGGCAGAGGCGAGCTCATGACATTCTCACGGACAGCCACGACTTACAATGTTACAGCAACATCGAGAAATATTTCACACACAAGTGTCATTGAGAGGACTGTTATCCTACTCGACAAATGAGATCTGTTTTCACTTTTCCAAAATTCTCAAGTAGAGTGGGAATATATATCAAATGATCTTTAATAACTCAGGTACTTAAATACACGATTCTGTTATCCACCACAAAATGAAACAGCAACTCATTCATTCTCCTGTACTTTGTCTAAATTTAAAACTATTCAAGATTGTTTCAGAATCACTAAAGACTTTTAAATCAATTTAGGAAGCTTCTTAAAAGCTTACAAATAATTTTACGTCACATTAAAAATACAAATTTATGGGAAAGACTTCCACAAACATCTGCTAAGCATTAGAAATGCTAACACAAAAGAATAACGATTCTCTAGTAGCATCCTGCAAGCACAGGGCACGTTGTGCCAATCCAGGTAGATGAATACCTGGATAACCTGTACCTGCGCTGCAGGTTCCAGCTAAAGATGCCAGTAGTGGGACAAAAGTCAAATAGTAATAGAGTACTATTACTGCTTAGCAACAGCGTGGTTGCTCTGTAACCCGTCCAGCCTAAACAGACACCGAGACTTTGGCTGACACAACCTTTAACAGACTCCAATTGTGCTTCCTTAAGAATACAGCATTTCCTGCCGTTTATGCAAGTGTGCTTTGCATTTGTGCGACATGATAGAAATTTACACTGAGACTTTAGTCCGTAGCTGCTGGCCTAGCAACCCCGAGAAGCAGGGCTTTCTGAGAAACTCAGGGTGTCTCCAGCAGGCTTTGACTCCTGACCTCCTGTCTGTGAGGACAAGGAAGAGGCTGCGGGGAGATGAATGACAGCGAGAAGAACACTGAGGTTATTGAATTTTGTTTTTAGGTTCAAGGATGGGGATTTTAGGATTTAGCAGGAAATCAAAGGCCTTCTTCCTCCCTCTCTTCTTCCCCAGCTGTTCCTTTTCCCTCCGATTCTTCTCTGTCAGATTTCAGCCTATAATTAGCAGAAAGGTCTGGCCAACTCTCCACACACATGTGAATGTGTGCCGGAGCAGCCCAGAACTAATGGTCTAAATCCATCTCCACACACACACACACACACACGCTACCCCTCCTCCCCCCGAAGCCTCCAGATCACAAGAGTGACAGGTTCACATGGAGAGTCTTCAATCTGGACTTCGTTCTCCCTGGCCGTGCACCCTTAAAGGGCAACCCCGCAGAGGTCCCCTGCACAGTGCCAGGGGACGTCTTTGAGGTCCAGCTGAGTCCATCCAATTGGTATTCCCGCTGGGGCAAGGAGTCCCCACCTGCTGCCCCCTGTTGCATTTAAAATCCAGCTAACTTTAAGGGTCTGAAATTACCAAAGAACAAGCCGCCGAGTACACGACATGCACCGAGGCAATGGGGACGCAGGAAAGTCTGACAACATTTCCATTACGTCTCGTCTAAGCCCATCGCTGGTGCATCCCAGTTGCGTAACCAGAGCAAGGTCGTGTTGTCGCACGTTTATCCGCGATGAGTTAAGGTGCTCGTACGGGTATGACTGAGCTTTCCCAGAAATCCATTAACGTCACCACTATTGAACCACCTGTTCTGCTTCTGCTTTCTCAAGCCGGAGACAGCATCAAAGACAATCTCAGACTTTGACCTCCAATTAATGCCGATACATTTTAATATTCTAGTTATTAAGGTGTAATAACCCCAAACAGATAATTTGTCTGAATGCTTCTCTACATTTATTGGTCAGTTAAGTCAGATGGTTTATGGGACAGAGGTCAGGAGAAGTCTCTTAAGTGGTTATTTTATTTTTTGTAATGCAAGAAAAGAGAAAAGAAGCCTTCATTTAATTAACTGAAAAATATTCCTTTTTTGCTTTTGAAAGTTAAAGAATCAAGCAAAAGGAAAAGTTTGTAGCATAGCATTCTAAAGAAAGACATGACCTTTGACCTGCTTCAGATAAATCCTGCAAGAGCTTCTGACAAATTTTCCTTTGTAAACAAACACACAGCAGGGAAGGACGTCGGTGCGACAGGTTACGGTGCAAAGCTTGAAATCCAAGCATAACTATTTCCAGTGTAATACCAAAGCGTAAGTCAGCGTGTAAAATGAAACAAATGCCGCCCCACATTTCGGACATGGTAATATTTCCGAGGAAACACGATACTCATCCCAGTGTAAACCGTGTCTTTTAAGGTATTACAAAGTCATTCTTTTGCCCCTTTTTCTCACACTTCGTTTGGGAATCACTCTCGTTTACCAGGGCTTCCTGCGGTTATGGTGGATTTGTGTGGTTTATCAACTTTTCCTCCACTCTGTCCTTCAAATCCGCAACACTAAATCACACATTTGTCCAAACAGATGTGGTCTTTACTCACCATGACCTGCGATTTGCACAGAGCACCTTTCTGGATTCGACAGATTTACCGAGACGCCGTTCACCACCATCCATGGGAAGTGATTTCATTTATGCCGTAAAGGGCCAGTTGGTAGTTTTTAAATTGTATTATGGTATATCAAGATAATCTTAAATAGTAGGCCTCTGTTTTCGTCACATTAGCATCTCGCTCCTCTGTATTTCTACTTTAACTTGAATCAGACATTTTTTTCTTTAATGTGAATAAGTAAATAAATTGGCTATAGAACTTTTGTAAAACCAAAAGAATATAGAGTTTTAGAAAACTTGGGGTTGAGGACAGGAATCCAAAACTTGTGATCTGAATTCTCACCACTAGGTGCTGCAAAATCTCACTCGCCAGATCTGAGAGCAGAGGCTTCTTCACATAATCTGATCACAGCTAATTAACACTCCAATGAAGTAGCTAGAATATAAAAAAACATGGAACATGAAGTCACTGGAACTTGATTGACATGTTCATGTGGGTACGTCTGGACCATGGCAACATGGCATTTGTTGCTAGGAATAACATGAGCAGATGGATGGAGTGTCTGATTTTTCACAGTGACTGACAGAAAGAGACGGCATCTGCTGATGTGTGTGTTTGTCAGCACTTGTGCGCTTATATCCCAGATTGTGTTTTGGCCAGTGTGCGTGTGGGTGTATGGGTGTTTGAGTGCGCGTGTGAGCTCAGTTCTCCACGGCCATCTTTTGGCACAAAGAAAACGTATTAGATTCAGGGGACAAATAATTACCTGGCATCAGCTGTGAGGTCCGGCAACCTTTGCCTCTACAAAAATAGCCATTTTCTCCCCAATAAATCCTTGCCGGCGTAAGCAGGGGCCTTGGGATTGACAGAAAACACTGCCTGGCATTCGTGCCACCCCTGATTAATGTGACAGAATGGTCTTTCAAGTGTGAACTGAAATAGAACATTGGACGGTCTGACAACAGGAAAAACAACGTGGCCAAAAAGAGCCCGGCTTCCAGAGTTCCTCCGGTGCTCCATCACTTTGGACTCCCACTGTTCTTCGAGGTTCTGCTCCAAGTGTTGGCCCGTTCTGTGTTCTTCCTGACAGATCCTGGCTGCTCTAAGAGCAGATGAAGGTCCGCTGGAGTATTCCGACTGGATGATGTGCGAGTCCTGTGATGGACGGGTGTCCCAGATTCCTGCCTCTGGCCTGGTGCCTGCTGGTATAGACCCCAGCACCCCTGTGACCCTGACTGGAATAAGCAGCAGGTAATGGAACAGAGAAGTTTCTGTCTACATTACTGAAGATGCTTGGTCAGTAAAGGTGTGTTCTTCTCTTTGCTTCTCTTTTATTGTGAGAGACTTAACAGAGGACACAGAAATCAAAGACAAATCCTTTATTACAGTCAGAGGTAAAACCCAGACACTTGTGTGTAAATGTTGCTGACAGGTAAAAATGCTGGAAGTCACCAAACTCTCCAAACCACTATTTTCCCAACAATTTCACGGCTGAGTTGAGGCAACTCTCCTCCCACTGCTCTCCAGTCGGTGCTGTAAATAATGTCCAGTTGATTAAAGCACTTCTAGTCCGTTCTTTAAAAAAATCTTGCAGTCCTTTCTGTCCATCCAACTTAATTTCTTGATTTATCATCTCTGGCATTTTTAGCTTTTCTGGTTATCAAATGTCCGCTGATTCCTCCGAGTGGACATCAGAGACCCTCCAGTAAACCTAATTTCTGGTCAAACTGTCTAGCTCCATCATGTCCTGTACACCACACAGTTTAAGAACATCTTCACTTCGTTGTTGGACCAGGGTATCTCCAATATAAAGAAATAAGTGTCGTTGCTGCCGTTTAAAATTTTGAATTTCAGTTTTCTGTAACGTCAGCGACATCAATCCCCTGGACAACAGAACATTCTTTCCCATCTTCAGTTTTGCCTCCAACTGCAAAGTTACACTTTTGGGTAAAGTTCAGGTCATTGGCTGAACTGGGATCCTGGGTCCACTTGTGTTTGTTTGTAGGTTTGCACCATAATAAAGTTCTTGGGGATTCATCCAATTGAGGGAGGGGGCATCCTAATCCTGCTGGAGCTCTGCGGCCTACTGTAATACACGTGTGAAGACAGTCAGTAAACACCTCAGCTGAGACAGTTCTGAGGTGGCCCAGTCACCTCATGAGGTTTCCGTACACGCAAACTGCTCAGACACCCCATGACGGTATCTTCAGCACCAGAACTACGAAACGCCGATGAGAATTCCCGACTGTCTGCATTGACTGCTAAGTTTTTTCTAGGGGTATCTTGATTCTGCGCTGGCATCATAAAAGTAGCACCTTTCCTGTAAAGACGGGTGGTGATGCTAGGAGAGCAGCTCGCCAACATGATGGCGGATATTTTGGCAGCTGCCGGTGGTGTGGTAATGATATTTTTGCTTTATGGACCTGCTGGTTCTTATCAGACACTAAACAGATATGAACTACAGTGGACTCAACATTAACCACTAGCAAACCACTACTAGCAAATTCAACTATTTTATTAGCAAATAATCCTCCTGGTAGCCAAGAGCTGACCGTGCAGATTCCTCAGATGTGGTAACAGGCTCTGATCTTGTTGCATCGTATCATTCGCTGTCAATTATAAAACACATTATTTAAACAGAACCAAGACATAATTTCATTCAAATAAAAGGTCATCTCTGGCACAGGGTACCTCTCATGGGATATGCGTCCTGCAACTTCCACAGGTCAACCTCTATCTTTAAAAGAGCATTTATTTAGCCTCAACAATGTTTGTTGAGGCTTTATAAACTACCATTTTTTTAAACACAAGTTGTAATACTATACACACAATTTCTATTTATACTGTACATCATATAGGGTGCATATGACCTGCACCTTGTGATCTATCTATATCTCAATCTGGGTGAACAGGTGCAACCTCGAACAGGGGCAGCGTCCTCTGAAAATGAATCCCCACGAATTAATTTAGATATAATTACAGAACATACTGTTCATCAGTCAGCACAAACTCATAGTCTTCACACATTCCCACACATCGCGAGCTGCGCCCTCCAACTTTTTCCATGCTACGTCACTTTGCGCCAAATTGCTGTTAATTAAAAAAGAAATTGCCAAGTGCTTGATAATTATTACATTTCTACACTGATAAATATGTGGGTTGCTGTTTAAGTCAGATTCAAGATCAACACAGCCATCTTGCTAGGACTCTATCCCAAAATACAAAAAATGGATCATGTTCTCTTCAGCCAACAATCACAAAAGCACTTAAAAACCTGACACCCCAGTGGTGACGGACCAAACATGTGCGACACGTGGAGTCAGTGAAAGTGCTGATTAATTAGAGTGCAGCTAATTGGCAGACTTCCGAAATAAACCAAAACGACCTGGTGACACTAAATATGATATATGTAAACGATTAGCCACATGGCACCGTGACCGAGGGGGGTGGGAGGGTTAGCGGAGACAGCAAAAGTGTATAAAATTACATCAATGGAGGGGGAGACTAATCCAGCAAAGATTGAATAAGGGCAACTTTTATTGTGGTTTTCTGTTGCTACTTACTTTAATACTTATTTCCATTGATTACTTTTGTTGCAGACAAAAATGAAACCATTTTAACAACCAATAAAGACAACACATGTTTGCACTCATCAGGTGACTCAGGCCGCTTTTACGCAAGTCACCGTTTAACCCAGACGTGACAAATGGACCATGCAAGGCTAAAAAGTCGTAAAACTTTGTTTTATAGACGTTCTCATCAACACACTGCATTTCCTCCAGGGAAAATCAAGTACAGCCACCAATGACGCAAACGACATCACCCAATGATGGAAAAGTAATTCTCTCATCTCTCCGTCTCTCCCTGGTAGCGTACGGTAACTCTATATCCGCTGCTCAACCATCGCCAGGCGATTAAAGCCAATCTGAGCCAACCAAATGAAATGGAGTCTCCAGGAATGTTCCACTTGACCATCCAGAGCATACCAAGTGAGATGGAGATGCTGTGGCGGCTCAAGTTTCACCGGACTTTCTAACGTCGGAGCAGCCGGCCAAACATTTAGGATAATAAAACATCTGATGGGCCTCCGTCTGCCAAGAACCACGACTGAGTCATAACAACAATAATAACAGACCGATTTATGTGACTTGGTTCCAGCATGTGAAGTCACCTGAAATCAATAAAAATACTTTTTACGACATCTGATAATGTAAAAGCAAAAAAATAATGAGATTAAACAATTTGATTATCGAGAGAAGAAGCAACATCAAAGCCCCAAAGATCACAGACTACATGGAATGGATCGCTGACCTATAAAAGGATCACTCTGATCTTTTAATGTGTTCAATATTTGCATGGGAACCTATTTGAAGACCAGTTGACATCTTTAACCCTCACTAGACTCAAACCCTGCAATAAATGAATCTAAACAGAATTAACTGTTGCAAATTTAGCACCTGCTACTGACACACACACACACACACACACACACACACACACACACACACACACACACACACGCATGCACACGCATGCACACGCATGCACACGCATGCACAAACAGTAGTTCTTAAAATGGTTTTATTTGCAGAAAAATGGAAATAAGTATTGAAGTAAGTAGCAACAAAAACACACACTCTCACACTCACCTTCATCTTTGGGTCACTGTCACTTCTAAACAATAGGGCCACCCGGGATGGCACGCAGGCACGCACACACACACTCACTATGAACTGAAAACATTCGAAATCATGCACATTCATTAACAAAATACTTCAATACTAGAACTTGCAGCTATATGTTGAATACTGGCTGTTAGATGTTTTTTACAAACTTGCTAAGCGTGTGTCCTGTCTCCCTGGACTAATCTGCCCAAAGAAGAGGTGTAACAAAGGTGAGGTGAGGCTATTTCAATGCTAAGCTATTTTAGCATTAACAATCCACACTAAAGGATCAGAACATTGATAGCTTATTAAACGACTGCAAGTAATTGTATAAATAAAATATGCAAGCTAAATGATAATATACAATCTTTCAGAAAGTGGAGTTCACAGAAAATATTATCAATACAAGCTGGGCTAAGCTAACATGAGGACATTTGTAAGTTTTATGCTAAACAGCTGTATTAGGAATTCTGACTCCTGCCATTTTGTCTTCTTCCACCTGCCTGAACAGTTACTTAGCAAAGAAGACATCCCTGACCAAGACAGCCGAGGAACCCCTCGGTGTGGAGAATCGAGGTGTTAAAACGTGGAACTGATTTATTAAGTTCTAATTGTTGGTGTGGATGTCTCGCCGTCAGACTGGGGCTGAGGTTACACACAGACTCCGCTGAGTGCTAACTTCTGTCAGCTGGTAGATTCATGGCCGATCAAAACTTCCCGCTGTGGATGAAATACTTCAGAAAAACGTTGTTGCCGCGGCTCGAAAACCGCCTCGCTTCGTAGGAGCGCCAGGGTTTGTCCTCATCTATGGCAAACTGATGATTGATGAGGAAGCAGGAGGACGCAGAGGAAGGGAGGACGGAGAAAAAATAGAAAGGGGGAAGAGAAGAGGCAGAAGAAGAGTTAAAGGCCTAAAATATCCCGATGCCGCAGGTCGGCGAGGGCAGAGACAGGGGTCGGCGTGTTTGCCAGCACCGTTTGTGGGTTCACGGACCGGCACACGTAACGCATGACTGAGTGGGGATAGCAGCAGATTGAAGAGGCTAAAAAAGTGAGGCTTGTCTGGCCGGGCTATTTGCGGAGCAGAAATTCAGCTACAGACACATAACGTTGTCCCATGATGGATCAGCAGAGGAGCAGAAGTTCACACGGGCGAGACTTGGACGGGGTCGTATGGAAAACAAGCCACCGAGCCGCGTGCCAGCCCCACAACCTCAGGACTGTGCACATGATCAGGGTTAAAAACTCAGGTTTACAACATATCATGTAAATATTTATTTTTATCCGCTCTTTCAGTCCGACGATTCTGGAGTAGCCCGGACAGACGTGCGCCTGTTGAACATTGAGGTTGTTCATTGCAGTCTGTCAGACGCCTCCAAATCTTGCACCCTTGACCCAGCTACGTGCACTAAAAGGGTTCGCTGCACTGCTAAGATGTGCTTCTGTAATCCGAATTAACTACTGTTGCACGTATCGCCACCTACAGTCACCACACTGGACACATACGCGCTGGTATCTGGGTCGTGCTGGAGTCGATTACTGGAGTCAAAGGTAAATGGAGTCTTCCAAACGAGGTCCAGTCACCTTTCAGCTTTGCTACTTCAAAAAGCTGGAGCAACTTTGGAGCAGAATTAGCAAACCCCTGGAGGGACGATCTGCCGAGTCCCACAGCCTTCTCGGTTTATCTGCTGCGTATTTACAGCTCGTGAAATAGCGTCCATTAGCAGCGGGGTGAGAGAGAATGAAGAACAAGAGAAGAAGCTTAAGCAACAATGGGTTGGTCCCCTGGTGGACAGATAACAGCGCTAATTTGTAGATTCATGAGAATGACACACGTCTGGACTCCTGTGTGTGTGTGCGTGTACATTTTCCTCTTAGAGCACCTGCCATTCCAGCAATATGGACAGTGTTGGAATTTGCCCACGTGTCATTAGCTGACACCCTACAGAGATTTTGAATGATGGCAGCAGTTCACCAGTTAACAGCAAGGTTTTTTTTGTCAGTAGTCATCCTAAAAATGACCCGAAGAAAGTCGAACTGCCAAAATGTTTCTGTTACAACCAGAAAAAGTGGGCGGACAGACCAATATATACTAATAAGGTCTAAATGTAAAGTTTTATTTAGATCTTAGCTACACCTGTGGGAGAAATGAAAGGCACAGGAAACCTGATGATTTCTCGTCTTTTGTGTAGAGAATTTCAGTTGTTTCAGTTGTTTTTAAGAAAGAAAAATTTTCCCTTTGCACCACCCTAAAATAACCTCCCCCTGGCTTCTGTAAACCCCCCTCCCCTCATAACTGGGCTGGCACCCACACACCCCACAGTGCTGATGACACCCTCCTATTAAAAGAGATGTTCAACACATAATCTCCTCGTTAATTGATTTCTCATTTAATTCCCCGGTCGATTTGCTGTCGCTCTAAATCGGTCGTACAAAGATTCCCTGTGAATAATCAGCCTGTGGGGGGCAAATTAAGAGATTAGGGACGAGTGAATGTTAAACCAGGCTTATTATAGGATAACTGAGCTCAGCTGGACACAATTGACCTGCAGATAAAATGTAATGTGCAGAAAATAATTAGTTTGATGCAAAATCTGCTGGCCAGCTCTGACTTGACATCAGTCGATCGGCACTGGTTAACTGGACCATATTCCTCCTGGTTTCCAGTACCAGACTGGGCACTCAAACACGCAAATGCCCCAACAACAACACAACACAAATCAAGAAAATGCACGTGAACTTTCAAATATGGTTTCGTCAATCGTATTAAAAGAATGTTTCACGGGACTAAATTTGGGTCACTGACGCGTAAATCAAAGGGAGGTGGAGCGCCGAGACGCCGGGCCTGAACTCGATCCTCTGCGTTGAAAGTAAGAGGTAAACACACCAACAATTTTACTGAATGTCATCGTTTCCCTGCTGGGCGTTTGTCGGCAGGGGTCAAAGGGGTAGGAGAGAAAATGGGAGTGGAAACGTCATAAATCAGAAGGATTTTAGAATCTGATGACAAACCTAATTCCTGTCTGAAAAGAACCGAGCCGCCCCCCCTCCCGACTGTCATCGAAGCCGGCCTATAAACATCGCAGCTGTCACCCAAACTCGCCTGGACCGCGAAGGACATGCCATCGTGCCTCTCACATGTTCTTTCTCTGGGCCAATTCTGGACTGAGGGGGCAGTGAATTCCACTTTGCATTTTGTCACATTCGGCAGCAGTGGGGGCTGCATCGGCCCCCCCCCCCCCCGACCCCGTCCCCACCACCTACCCCCGTGTCATGTCTGACCATCTGCTGAAGGGCATTTAGTCCTGCAAAATCACTTTATCCTTCTGCGGCTCCTAAAACAAGTTGTGAAAAAGCAAAAAAGGAAATTTGAATGTCTGCGGGGGGTGAGTGGGGGGGGGGGTGGTAAAGCACAAGGTGGTGATGGGTGACAAAGGGGAGTCAAGGGTCAGCGCATTGTGCTAAATGTTGTCACTGCGAAAGGTGAGTAGAAGAGCTTTGGAGACCATTTTCCACTCAACAAAAACATGCCTCACCCCCCTACTCCCCCCCAACTCCCCACCCAGACAGAAAGAGTGGTAACCAGATAGCTCCCAGTACGTCTGCTCTGTAACAGATATAACCAAAACTGGCAACTCACTCACTGGAGATTAAAAAAAGAAATCGAAAAATTACAGAGGAACATGTCCCAATTTCCTGAATCCATTTGTTGTTTTTCCCAGAAGAAAAATACTCACAGATAAATTCGCACATTTTAAATCGTTGTCAGCTGTGAACATTGATCAGATTTCCCGATAAAATCTAGCCGCAATTCACACACGAGCCGTAAAAAAGCGAAAAGCTATGGCCAAGAATGACCGGTTCTGGTACACAGGTGTATTATGTGCTTTGATGTCACCTTCAAAGACAGGAAAGGAGACCTGGTTCACCCCAGATTGGGAATCCATCTTAAAAAATATCAAATATTGAGACAAAACATCGAAAATAGTGTGAATGTATACGTTTCCCAGTTTTGTTCCCTATAAAGCATGAAGACTGGGTCACTTAACAGGGGTGAACCAAAACCATGTGCACAGCGCATGCACCACCGTGCTGAAGGTCATTTATAACTGGTCACAATGTCCCGAAAAACTGCAGTGCAACATGTTTTCCAAATCTTTAAAGCTCTGTAAAATTATGGATGAAACCAACAGGATGGTAGCCTCTGTGTCCGTTTGCATATATAGTATAGGTGCTAAATTTGCCTTTGCTACCAACTCTAAGACAGTTGTCAAGATCGGGGGGGGCAAGTTTAATTTTATTCCCAAGTGACGCAGCTACCTGGCTAAAATTATCGCTGAATCCAAGTTGATGAGTAGGAAAAGAAGATAAGCGTGACACCAGAGCTGAGTGTTTGCCCTGCACCCGCTGCCTCCCTACAGGCTGCATTGTCATTTCCAGAAAGGCGATCACTCTGACAGAGTTGTAATTAGTTGTAAGTAGACGGAGTGTCAGACAGAACAAAGCAGCTCTGGCCACAGCTACAAACACGAGCTGCTGTCCAGTTGTTTGTGGTCGAGTCCAAGCGCTCAATTTAGACGACAGACATGGCCGCTCGCGGCCGCCCCCCGGCATGACTGTTTGTATTAAAAGATACTGCTCTGGTCCTCATGTCCTGATTGAGCAAGTTCCTTGATTAAAAACCCAATAAGCACACAACAGTGAACCTAAACTGGTAATTTACCCACACCAGTACCGAGGTGTCACATAGCAACAGCTCTGTTTAGCAACTGTTTGGGACTACAGTGTGTGTCACAAGAATAGAAATTCCTGAGTTTGACCCATCGAACCGCCCTGACCGCCTCCCAACATGGACTCTCCATGAGCCCTCACAAACTAAGCTGCAAGTTTCCTCTGCATGCTGCTTGAAGAAAAAATGGCCACTGACCAGGATGCAGTATGTTAGTCATTGATCAGGTATCTTAAATTTATACTTACCCAAAAGGTATTCAACTTTCACTTACAGTAATTGCAAGTTAATCTGCGGCATCGTGTTGTTGTTTTTTTAATGTATTATTAAAACAAAGTTTGGGCTATTAGATGACTAGCGATGCAAACGTAGCGTAACAATATTGATCGTACGAGAGGTGCATTTGCAAAGGCTAACACCTCAACTGCAACCATAGAGTTAGAGAGCTGTGGTGATGTGTGAGCTAGGGTGAACACGCAGTCCAATGACCCACGCAGGTTCGGTTCGGTCGATGAGTCTCTAAAATATAGCTGTACAAACTAAATAAATAAGCTTACACTAGGCGAATATTGGCATGGTACGTGTTCCTCTGACCAAGAGCAAGACTTATTCTGTATGTGCCCTTTAATTAAGACTTGATTTCAAGCGATGAGTCGAGTAAATGAAACACACGACTGGAACAACTGGACTCAAACCCTCAAAGAGCCATCCTCAATTAGGCTAAAACTTTCTTTCCACTGGGTCTTTACCCATGGCTGTAAATTTAACTTGGCATTCCTTTACGGAGCAGGTGTGAGGGATTAGGCTCAGATGTCTCACAAACTGTACATGTTGTGAGACATCTGAACTTGAACTCTTTCACATACAGACCGACTCGCACACCGATCTGTGCGAGCACCAGGAGGATATACATAAATAATGGTACACTCCACGCAGGCCGAGGCACTGACAACCAGGCAGCACAAAGACAAGTGTCGGCTACGCTTGTGAAAAAGCCTATGACAGACAGACTAAAAGTGCAAAGGCGAGTGCCTCATCTGCTCATAGTCAGTCATTTTTTGACTCTCGACAACTGTTGTCCTCCGCTTGCAGAAATTTAAGTTCTATGACCACGAATGGCAGCTGTCTCACCTGTGTTTTTATGTTTATGGCTGACAGAAAAAAAAAAGACAACTTTGTAATAAATACAAACGTCCCAGGGTCAAAGGGGCAGCGAGGGTCTGAGGTACACATGCAGAGCTCGACTCATGAGCAGCTGACCGACTCACCTCACAGTATGGGTGTGTCAGTCCGACCCTTTTCTTAATCTCAGTTTAACACACTGAAGGTCCAGTACTAGATTACCCACATGAGTAGCAGATATTCAGGTAAAATGAGCCAAAAGAGCTAAAATTTAAGCGTTCACACTGGATCATGCAAGGGCTGAGTGTAACCTCTAAACTCTTCCGTTTTGTTTTTTTTGTGTGTGTGATTACGCGATCAAGTTCTGCTCGACAGCCAGCCTTTGTCTTCCAGCTGTGCGTGTCAGGGGCTTAAATCAGGGACTGGTGGATTAAGAGCAGTTGGTCAGCCTGTGTTTCTGAAACACTGGTTCCAGGAGTTCGTCCAACATGTGCAGCCGCTCCAAAACACACCACGAAAAAGACGCCTGCGGCTCCCCATTTTCCCGCATTGAGTCATGACACAGCAAAGGGGGGGGGGGGGGGGGGGGTTCTGCACTCCATGGTCCGTTACTGGGAATCATCCTAACTTTGCAACGAGTGCTTCTCGTACCACAATACCATGTTGTTTTGTGGGACGGTCCGACTTCCTAAATGTCACCGGGCGTTCTTCGAATGTGTCCTTGGCATCTCCCCAACCGGTGCAGGTGAGGTCCATGAAAGAGTGCAGCTGCCACCCTCGAACTCACATTCAGACACGCACCAGTAGGCATGTATGGCCCCCATAGCTAGATTGATGGTGGTGGGAGGAGGAACCTGGGTGGTTGTCCTGAGATCAGGCCAACTTTAACACAGCAGACACACTGAGGTCCACAGTCATATAGTAACTTTTTTATGTGACAAGCATTATAAAGGTGATTTATAGAACGCATGTGTGCTGGACCCAACGTTTTCCAGAACATTTAGGTAGGGGGATTAAGTCCGGGTTTTCAAATCCGCCTGGTTGTTCACATCACCCTGTTGACCATTAAAAAAACTTCCTCTGAAAATAATGAGCGCAGCAAACTCTAAATGCCCTCCCCCCAAGGTCTGAGAAGGACGGCAGAGGTCATTGTGAGAACACCCTTATAAGTGTTGTTAGTTTTATGGGATGGCCTTTAATGTAAGGCAGCGACCTACGGCTCGTTCTCCCTTGTAATGGTTCTTTTACACAAGACCTGAGCTACGATGCTAAAAGTGCTCTCAGATGGTTTGGTAGAGTACGGCAGAGATCCGGTAAGACAACTAGAGTCAGTGCCTGATGAAAGTCATACATTTGTTCCTGAAACAAGAGGGGTCAAATCAAGCTAATAGCTTGAACAAAAGACAAAACACATTTTAAGGAAGAGTGAATCATCACACCAAGTCAGTGGAAAACCAAGACAAGGCTGAAACTGTGATGGGTTTAAGGCCCGGCGCGTCCTGGAAACCTTCTGACTTGTTTTTTCTACGCCAGTGATGTGTTACATGCCCTTGTTCAGTCTTATCATGCCCAGGAAGCACAGGGGGAGTCCAGGTTTTCTGATTGCTCAATCCAAGACTGCTTGATCATAAACTGGATGGGACTGTGGAAGGACAGTGGGACCATTATCTGCCCCTTTAAACAAGAAGAACGGGACTATACCCGCTAAATCCACCTACAGTGAATCCATCTACTGCAATGGCACAAACGGACATCCTTTATAATCACAGATTCATGCCTCAGCACAACACAATGTAGCATCTTTTCTTGCTAACTATTGTTCCCGCTTTTCTCAAACTCCAAAAATCAACTCTCTTTGGGGGTTTCAGAATCCAGGTCACCGGTCCGACCAGTCACACTATCCCGCTGGATCTCCGAGGACCTGACGGCTAACCACCAAGCTGCACCGGACCCCTCTCATTTAGACACAGCAGCTTCCCAGTGGGACTTCTCAGTACTTAGCAGGCAAAGCACCATGGGATATCCTGGGCTGGAGTTTTTATCAGAACCACCTGCCTGGGCCGGTATCTCAAACATCTCTTTTCCCTCCTGAGGAAGAGGAAACTAATTTAGAGCGTTTCCTGCTGACCTGGACTTCAGGCTCTGAAGTTTTCCCGAGGTGTCAGACCTCGGTTTGGATTGTACGATGACGATACATCAACGAGCATAATCGGTGATGACAATGTGGCCACACAAACATGCAGCGATGTTTTCTGTCTAATACTAAATTAAATAAAATTGCTAATGCTGCAGCCGCAATAGCAAACATACAATGTAATGACAAGATAGCTTTAGCACAATGCAGTGTGCTACAATGGCAACATTGTAGAATTAGCAAATATGTACAAAATAAAAATCTCTATTACTTTTGAGTAGATTTTTATTCCCAGTATGTCTGAGATAAATTGTTTTAATGGTTCGTTGATCTTGAAAATTATCTGGATCAGAGCGAAGCTAGATTAAATTCTCCCACGTTTTGCTCTAATCTTTATGCTAATTAGCAGTGCCACGTGGACTTCGTGTCTAAACCATTTAAAATGTCATAAATTCGTAATCTTTGACGCGCGAAACGGGTGTTTTACCCAGACACAGGTTGTTCACCCCCCCAAACATCAGAACCTACCGTCAAACGCACCAGTCACCTGTCGCAGGTAAAATCCTCTCGTGTTAAACCGAACGGTGTTTGAGCGACTGTTGATTTTACTGGGAGATGAAGTGGTTCCAGCTGTGCGCCCCGGTGTTAGGAGGATAATAGCGATTTAAAATGAAGCAAAATAGTCCCTTAAACACAACCTGCCGGAACAAAAACATTTGGTTGCTTCTTCCGGGAGCCGAAGGACGGATGTGAAGACCCAAACGAGATTTTGGGTCACAAGGTTCCTGTAAATGCAATGATCAAAGGAATATAGGTGTAATTTATAATCATTAATGGGCTGATAATTGATTTAATAATAATAATACGCAGATTAATCACAGATGAATTGTATGATTTATTTGAAACAAATCATTTGTTTGAAATAAAACTGAAAAAATATGGCATTTATTAAAGCTTGGCAATGTAGTTTCCTTTTTAAAAAAAGAACTGTTAATTAAAACTTCAAACATCACTCTCAGACACTCACTGGGGGGCAATTTGGAGTCTCCAATCACCATTTATGTCCATGTATTTAAGCTGTGGGAGGAAACTGGACCTAGAAAACCCACCCAGACGATTTAAGAAGCATAATGAACTCTTGTTACTGGACTAAAGTCTGTAAACGGCACCAGGTTGAGCAATGAAGCTAATGCTGCTCTTGAGTTTGTGGCCAATAGTACAACTTGCAAATGCTCGGGGGAGGAATATTTTCACATTCAGGGCTTAATGGTATTCTCAGATTTGCTCATTAACTCCACACACACTTGAATATTTTTTCAGAGAATCTGAGAAGATCTGCACTTCTGAGACTATAAAAACGTTGGCCGCATCCCTGGCTTCTCTACGCTTCCCCTTTCAGTTTTGACATCTGTATCATCGCTTTATCAATCCTGAAATAGTTTCAAGATGTTCCTTAAAGCAGGGAAACCGCTGGTGTGAGGTGACTGGAGCTACGTGAGGAAGAGCATTGATTTAGTACTTCGGCACATTTGTCAGGTGCAGAAAAAAGCCTCAGAAAAAGGGTCTGGGTCTCCTCTCAAGGAGCATTCCCCGAGTTCAGGGATAGCAAGTGAAAGAGGGGAATAAACACAAGAGGGCAATAGTTTTCCAGGATTTCTGATTGAAAATCAGCTCACGCTGTCATATCAAAACCAGATCCTTGGATCCAGCTCACGAAAGTTTTTGGCCTCTTTATGGTCACTCACAACCTCCAGCCAGATTTCCAACCAGTGAAGAGTTCTAAAGACTAATTCAGAGTGTGTTAAAATTTCTGAGACATGTTTGAAGTGAATGATCATCTTGGACAGCGCAGTTATGGGATAGGCCGCATGCAATGCGCTGTTATTCTAAAACTACCCTAAAAGTTTAGACACCAGCTGGCGCCGATCTCCGTCTGAACTGATGGTCACATGTTTCAGATGTGCAAAAACCTGACGAGCTCATCATCCAACGGCACGTTTACAGGACGTCCGCACACAAACGAGGCTCGAGAAAACCCAAACCTGCTCTTTACTGTGACTAACCGAGTAGCTAGGCGACCCGCACAGAGTGCCACAACAAAAGAAGATGAGCATATCGCACACACAACCAGAGTCGTTTAAATATAATTTCCAGATAAATGGAATGTGGCCATATTATGAAATCATGCGCTTGTCTATTGGACATCGCCGCCCTCATTACTTGAAGTCATGCTTGGAAAAACAGGTGTTTCCAATAGCGGGTCACCGTCTCCTGCTCCACTCTCTGATGATAGTTCAGATATGATATTTCACGGCCGGAGCCGCACACATGATAGGAAGTGATTGGGGAGAGGTTTTCAGAGGACATGCATGTAATGTATGCTGATTGGCCTTGGCTAAATCCCTGCAGTCTGTGCCTGTTTAGCCGCAGCAGTAATGATCCTAAATGTTGCGTGCTTTCCCCCCTCTTGGACGTCCAAATGATTACAAGAGAAACGTTGTGTCGTGTTAAGCAGGTGCCTTATTTATGCGCATTGAGCACAAAAACAGTTCAGCCGAGTGCAGTTGGCACCAGCGCGTTTCTTCTTTACTCTTATAATAAATTGCACCAGCAGGGAAAATCAGTGTGTTTTATATGTGTGTGTTTGGGGGGGGGGGGTGATGCATTACATCAGTGTTTGAAGCTGATGCCTGTGATGTGGTGCACAGCAGATGTGTAGTTTTTTTTTTTTTTCTTTACAAAAGTAGATCCTATTTGTGCACGATTAATATTTGTGTCATCCGTTGTTATCGTAGCCACAGCGCTCTCGCTGATGCTGTGTGGGGAGGATAAATCCAAATGTATTAGTTAGCTGTGAAATATAATGTGGACGGCTCGTGGAAGTAAGGCTGCCTGCAGTTGTCTGGGTTTGGGGGGGGAGACTGTTGGAAAATGTGTAAAAAGTGACGCTAACAATGAAAAACAATCCAAGAGGGTGTACATGAGATGAAATGTTTATTGAGCATTTTACGTGCTTGGCACTTGTATTTACAATTTTATTTTTAATGCTGCAAAAAGAATTACTTTGCCATTTCCCTTTTGTCACACACTTTTAGAAGAGACTGACCTTTAAAAATTGCTCAGCATTTAAATACAAATCTAAACACACCAAAAATACTTTAATTACTCTGTCTTGCTATTGATTTAATAATTTTCCACACAACTTTAAGCCTATTTTGCTGACTTCCCATCCATTATATCATTTTATGCATGAAAACTGGGTCCACCCCAAAATAGTGAAGGCGTTCCAGTCAGGTTGAGGAAACTGGGAGCTCCTCGCCGATCTCGACCTCCAGCTCTGTGTCCACCTGTTAAACTCCACATCAACTGGCTGTCACAGCGTCCAAATTCTTCAACTCCTACATGCGAGCGGGGTAGACAGTCGTTCATTTGTCCAGTTGTCCCTTTCACTCCCCGGGCAAACCGTTCACCCCGTGACAACAAGGTTATTCGGTTTCATTCTGTCACGAAAAGACCACTTTTAAGTCCCCCTAAGAAGAGTTTCGATACTATTGCACCATAACTGATTCAAAACTCATCCTCCGCTTCTGAACCAGAGCATTACTTTCCTTCAACACAATAAGAGTTTGCTGTTTCTGTCCAGTCAGAAACAGTCAGACAGTCCTCAGTTTCTCTACAGAACCACAAATAAAATTAAATAACCATCTCCACTCCCTCCGTCTTGATCCGAGTGTGAGCTCCTTTGCAAATATGAGATGATGACCTTTTCCAAAGGTTGCATTTGTACCCCGAACGTTGCATCAGGACTGATACTGATCGACATTCACGTGATCTTCGGCCGAAGGACGTTGCTACACCATGTGCATGGACATCTGAGAGGAGGAGCCATACTGGCGTCCGTCACACGAGCTGCTGCCTTGTTGGCCACCTGCAGGGTTGCTGATCATGTGCATAGTGTCCATACTTCCATTGGACAGGTACTGGCGCTCCGCGAAGGCTCCAGCCGGAGAGGAGGTGCAGAGCAGACCTCCCTGAGGCTTTTCAGGGCTGGCGGCCAAGCGAGGGGAGGTGGGGAAGTTGTATCCGTACAGGTTGTAGGGGTTGTGCAGGGAGAACGCGTTGTAGGAGCCTTGCTGCACGTGGTGGCTTCCGCTGAACATGTGGGCAGAAGAGGGGGAGGATCCAGATGAAGATGAGGAGGCAGAGCCGGAGCCACCTCCGGCCTGCATCATGTACTGGAGCTGCGAGGCTGGGAAGGAGCCCAACTGGCTGCTATAGGCATCCATCTTGCCCCCAGTGCCGCTGCCACCGTTACCGCTGGTCAGCGAGGCGTGGTGAGCACCGCCTTGCATCCCAGCAGCGATCAAAGAGGAAGTCCTCTGTGGTAGGAAGGAATCAGAGGGCTGGGCGGAGGCCACAGTGCCCCCTGCAGCCTGGAGGCGTCCATAGGAGCTGTCGGCCAGGCTGCCGTAGCCTTGCAGCGCCGCCATGTTGCTGCGAGCGCAGGCCGGGTACTCGGACAGGCCCAGGTTGCACAGCTGACTTTCCCGGCAGGCCACGTTAAAAGTGTTGGGGCCAAGGTGGAAGGCGGGAGGGGAGCAGGAAGGAGACAGGAGGTGTGCTGCACCAGAAGGAGAAGGGGTTCCTGTGCTGGAGGTGGTGGGAGAAGTCCCCGTGCTTCCACCTACAGGACGAGGAAAACAAAGACATTCAGAAAAATGGTTCAACCGTGTCACATGGGGCAGCGTCGGGCCCAGTTGTAGTCGGCACGTGCTCGGTGGTCGATGTGTCCTGTTAAGCTTCACCCCTTACTATCCCCCTGGGGTCTTGCATGCGCATGGTGTGGCCCCTTCTTTCTTTTTTTGTCTTTACCCCTGCGCCAGCAAACAGTTTATAGGGTCTCCTTCGGATTGCTCCCCTCCCAGCAGTTGGAGAGCTTTAATCCTTCTTTCTATTCTGCAAAATCCAGGACTTTATTGTAAAATACATGGCTGGTATGTGGTGGGACAGTAAATGTGGATTTGCTTTTGAACATGTCTGGTCAACAGAGCTGCGCAAAAATCTCAGCTTCTCTCTGTAATAAAAAGCCATGAAACCGAGTTTAGACATCCACTAACTCAAGCCTTTCAAAGCAAAACGATAGCCGCAGAATATCAATCACATACTTTTACTTTAATGAGAATTTGGCCGGGATTTATCTTTGATTTGGAGAACTTCAACTAAGAAATTGGGAGGGGGGCATAACTAAATAATCCAGCACTCCGTTGGCTGGGGTTCTGATTTCGCAGCATATGCCTTTGATAATGCTGCTGCATTGCTCTGCCCTTCTCAGGAAGGTTGAGGTGGGGGCTTTCACGGAGAGAGACGGGGGAGAGGAAAAGCAAGGTGGACTTAGAAACAGAGAGTGATGTCATGTTTTCCTCTTGTCAGAAGGTGCCTTAGCACCGAGAGGGGATTGCTGATTAGCTGAAGGGCAAACGTAATGTACCACAAGGCCAACGACACGCATGTACACCCGGCGTACACTCTCAGGGTGATGTAGGGTTCACTGGCTGTACGGGGACTTTGATTAAATTCTAATTCTCTGCAAACAAAATATAGCGCATCACGTCATGTCGAGCTGCAGCGGTAGATGAGAGAGAGCTGTGGATATGAGCCCTGATTCAGGCCTTGGACTGAGGCCGGGGGGGGATTGAGGGAGACAAAAGGCGATCCTCCCGAATGTGACTTGTGCGGCGGAAGCCTCCAGAATGTATTTTCTACGAGACTGCCTGATGTGAGGAGTTCAGGGACAACTGTGGTTCTGATGTGGCGTCTGGTGAGATTTGCAGTGAGAAATGTTGTGTTTCGGACACCACAGGACGCAAGAATCATACCAGGGCTACAATTTAGACCGCGGGTGTCCAACCCAGTCCAACCAGGGCGGCAATCCATCGGGGTTTTCTGTCCCAGCAGGTGGAAAACTGCCATCACAGAAGAAAGCTGGTAGATGGATTGTGGCCCTTGTAGAACTGGGTTGGACACCCCTGACCTACACTAATTAAAAATGTCCCATTTGATAACAAGAGATCCTAATCTTGCTCCCGTCAGTCTTTCGTTGTAGCTAAATGTAGTCAGGATGTCTTCCAGTTCATCTCATTGGGGAGGCAAAGACCCTGAGGCAGACTCAGCTATGCATGAGGGGGTTATTTCTCCTATTTAGCCCTGGAACTGTTTCTCCCAGAGGAGGTGGAGGAGGCAGCTGGACAGAGGATGGTCGGAGCTTCCCTCCGTAAACTGTTGCCCCCGTGACCCGGATAAACGGAAGGAACGGAAAGAGTGTAGCACCATATTTAACAACCGGAGCGGAAAAAGCCGGATCCAAGTGCAAACGGTCAACAAATAACTAAAAATGCACTTTAAAATGATGTAAAAACAGCAGAGCAGAAACTTTGTAGAAACAATTTGCTCCAGATCTGAGGGACAGCAGCAGACAGAAACCCATCACAGACCCAAACTGCTGTCATCTCCTCTGATTTAAGTGTTTGTTTGTTTTTATTAAATTTGATGTCAGTTACATTGTTCTATCGTGGTCGAGTGTGTGTGGTTTTAATGCTGAGAGTGTCCTTGCAGATTTACACACCTTGCTGCTTCTGCATGTTGGTGAAGTCTTCAAATGTGAGGGTCCTCACGGGAGGTCTCCAGAAAGCATATGTCTCCATGATGGCCTCCAGACCAGTTCTGACAGAGAGAGCAAGAGGGATTATTCCAGACACACACACTCGTAGAGCTGAAGTGTGTTGACCAGATGACTCGGACACTCGGGGGGTTTTGGACGCCGATGCGAGAGGCAGAAATTTTAATTTTAACACCGCTCTTAAAGTGGGTTTTGAAGTCAAAATTCATTGCTTGTTTTTAAGCTTTACACGATCACGTTGCCGCTGAGATCTGTGATGTTGATCCCAACGTGACCTCGTCTGGCTGACAAGGCTGACCAGACCCACAGCTGTGGAGCTCCCAGTCCAGAGACCCAAAGCCGATTAGAACTGTCACACGTTTATTTAATTTATATCAACCCTCTCTGTATTTGCCCTTCTTTTCTGTTTAAACCCTCTTAAAGGTTTATAATATTGTGAGTTGAAACAATGCAAAGCCAATAACGGGAACATTGGTCTGAACGTCAGGTCTGTAAAGATGTTTTCATTCTGGAGTCGTTTCTGTTGAAATGACCAGAAGGACGCTTCAAACCATCACGTCATTAGAGGAGACTGGAGTCATTTAAGACAAGGACGTTTTTACTGCGCACATAAATCTGAGTGATGTTTCTTCTAGAAGCGATACACAGTTCTCCTTCCGGCTTGATTTACTCTCCTGAGTGCTGCTCAGCGCCTATGAAAACAGCCTCCGCCTCAGCCCCCCCGGCTTATTTTAGTGCCGCTAGCTCCTCTGCTGCGGCAGCTCGTTAGAGCACCACGCTAATTGGGCCAACTCTCGCTGTAATTGCCCAGTTTCATACAGTCACCAGTTGATGCTTCGTAACTCAGAACTCTCGAAGCATAAAAATAATATAACACAAATTGCAGCAAAACGGCAGCATTAAGAGCAGATTTACTGCTTAAATCCACAAACACTTCAGCTTTAGAGTTAGCTTATAATTCTCCTGAGCTTTGCGCCGGAGTGCCGAATCCATCTGCAACAGCGAGCCTGGAAGCCCTGGTGGAGAAACACTTCTGTTACGTGGCAATCCTAAAAAGCCTTAAACCAACACGGGGGTTAACGGAACAGGCCGCAGGTAAGTGTGGCATCCTTGCCTTAGATGCCAACTCTCGTACACCTGCCTACCCACAGCAATCAGGGTCACACTTGCTAATGTGGAATACGTCTAGCTCACTTTAGCATCTGGATTATCATCTGCTTTGTTCACGTATCAACTTGCTAAACCGTAGCGCAAATCAAACCAAGTAAAACTAGTTGAAGGCGTGTGTGAGTGGGAGGTGGGAGGACCAGCCTGATACAGGAAACACATGCCGCTCGCCCACTTTTCAAAATAAATTAAAAAACCAGACAGGATTCATTTACTTCGGCAGCCAATAACAATTGAGATGAGCCAGTGTCCGCCCACCAGCCGCCACAGGCCGACCCAAAGATGGCGACTTAGCTTTTATCCGACATTTTTAAGGCTAGCTAATGCTCATTCGATTATCGATATTGATGGAAAACGACGACAGATTAACTTGAGAGACGAGAACAAAAGCTTTTGGAGTTGAGGGCCCAGCTTCATCACGAGCCCCAGTATGAGTCCAACTGAAGTCCAGAATCATCACACTTATCATGCGAACGTACAATCGCGCAGCTCGAGGTCAAAGTCTCAGTCTCATAAAGATCAGAGAATAAAAGCGTGAAATCCAGAGTGACTGAGGAGAGGGATTCTGAGGTGACGGGAGCCCAGCCCGCCCTCCGAACAAAGCGGACCCGACCTGGAGAAGAGAAGAAATGATGAGTCGTACGTGAGGCCGGGCTCGTTTTCGGCCCGGACCAGTACCTCCGTCTCCGGTATCGTTTCATCTGTAGCGTTTGTGCAGTGAAATTCTAATGCCAGTTCATAAATCAAGTGGCCTATTGTTTGAAAAATGAAAAAAGATGTCTCAAATATCTGTGTGCCAATAATGCAGACCAGATGAGGGGGCTGCTTTCATGTTTGCAAGCGTCTGCTGGTTCACTGCCCCCCCAAAGAAAAAAGAAAAAACGCTCCCCCCTCCTCTTTTACAAATGTTATATATGATAATTCAGAGGCTGAACGACAAAGAGAAGAGGCAGAGCATGAGGAGGAGAAGCTCATTAGCCAGCTCATGACGATCGCAACACAATTTCAGATCCCGCAGAGTCGTCAGACAGTTCAACACGTAACACAGCTGTGTGTGTGTGTGCGTGCACGTGCGTGCGTGCGCATGTGTCATATGCATGTTATGTGGTTTCCTGCGTAGGATCCAGTTTGATTTATTTGCTGCGTGTGCAAGAATGTAAACAGAGCGGAATATCGAGGTTCTTCGGTGTCTCCCCTCATAAATGTGCCGTCAGATAATGGAGGATGTGAACGTCGCCATAGTTTCAGAGTTCTATAAAAAAAAATCATCATTTTTAGGACTTTTACTGCGCGGTTAAGTTCAGGTGGCCAACTGAGTGTTGCTAACGATCCCTGCCTGGATCTGGAGCTTTACCTCCTTTGTTTGACTCTCATCGTCACATTTTGTGGGACTTTTTGAGTCAAATTTGTGATGAGAGACATCTTGAGCCACGGCCGGTTCGGTTTGGACGGACGTTTTATGTAAAAACACCATCTGGTCGCGTTAGAAACATCAGAATCTTGATCATAATCAAAGACGGTTCTTGTTTTTCTTCAGCGCCTCAACATTTGACCTCATCACAGTTTCATTCTAGTCAATATTTAGGAAGATTGTGTCAAAAAAAAAATTGGGGTCTATGGCAACGTGCACTAAAGTCCTGTCTTTGATGTTTGAGACCTTATCTTGCACTTTTAAAGATCAAACCTGGCTCAGGAGGAACAACGGAACAGCGGCCTACCTGTTTCTCCCCGAGTCCCGGAATCCTTTGGCAAACGGGTTGCGGTCGATCTTTAGTCTGGTGATCTGCAGACGAGAAATCCATGAAACTGTTGCTGAGTGTATTTTGTCACAATTACTCTGAGACAAAAGACAGAACAGCAACAACACACGAGTGAAACAGAACACTGACAGGCCCAATTTGCAAAAGTGGAGCTTGGGAACGAGAGAACAAGGCTCTGTCGGGTGTTGTGTTTATTTGATGTGTGTGTGTGTGTGTGTGTGTGTGTGTGTGTGTGTGTGTGAGGATAACTGAAACCAAAACCACATAAAAACAACACACTGGTTCCACAACAGAATCCACGTCTGTCAGCTGCTAATGACAACAATAAAATCTGACACGACAGTGGAATTAGCATATTAGCAGGATTAGCTTCTAGCTTTCCTGTGAGGACACAAACGGACCTGCTGGTTCTGGTAAGCTGTGACAGTGGTGAAGACGGTCTCAGGGAAGCTGAAGGTCTTGACCCCCTCCCCGGTGGGGATGGGCTTGTTGGGGGACAGCTCACTGCTGAAGTCCTTCCTGATGACGTGAACGCGCGGTTGATACTTGTGCATGGAGTGGAGGATGATCTGAACACAACGGAGGAGCTTAAATCAGAGACAGATATCGGAGGACGAATGTCGAAGCGCTGCAGCTATTTGCGTTTTTAATAAAAGACCCAGGCTGAATTTTATTCAGGATTTTATTGAACGATCCAACTTCCATGTGTGGGTCTTTTATGCTAGTGCTCTGTAACGTCAGTCAGTCTGACTGGTTCTTGATCGGGGGCCACGTGACGTTTAACGGAAACCGAGTTCATACTTCACAGGAGGGCCGAGGCGGTTTTTCACAGTGGAGGCGTCAGGCGTCAGGCCCCAGCCTCGCCTCGGGGCTGCAGTCTGCTCCTGATTAATCCGAGAGTGAGAAAACCGACACACCGGCAAACATTCCGACCCCACTCTCCTGCGACGTGAGGGGTTCTCTCACACCAGGGCCGCGGGGCGTCCGCTTTAGGTTCTCAAAGCATTTACGATCAGAAAAACGGGCGATTGCACGATACGCAAATGAGCGGGGGGGGGGGGCGACTTCTGTGCACCAAAATTTGACATTTAAATATTTCTTTCAGAACAGAATGAGCAGAAAAATAATGTAATCTTCAGAATTCAAGCAGATCAACGACTACAAGTCGGGTCTTTAAAAGAGAGCAAATATAATAAAACAGACTAAATTAAGGTACCAACATTTTTTAAACCATTTTTTAAAAGTTTAATAACTGAAAAAAATATACGTAACTGTTCCCAAAACAAGAGCTCTTTACTTTAACTAAACCACCTACATCATAAATCTTTCCTTTTAAAGCATAAATGAAGTCCCACAATGTCACATTGCAGACACATGTCTCCACAATGGCACGTAGACAAGTATAGTCACACACGCCAAGGCTCAGAGGAGTGACGTAAAAATCACATCACACACTGACGTATTGAACAAACATCTCCGAGGGCGTCCAGAGGACGGTGGATAAGGATCAAACACAGTCGGCCTAATTAGGCACATGTTTTCATTTTGACAGCAGGTAATTAAATTCCTTGAATCCCCGGAGTAAATGAGCCCCATCGCAAATTCAAACAAGAAGTTTTGTTGGACTTCAGTTGTTAAATTAAATTGAATAACTCCGCAACATAAACAAATTTTCTCCTCAAAGAAAAATGATGTTTAAAAAGCAGATGAAGGAAAAAGATCAATTTTGATTATTCTGAAATTTTATACATTTATTATGCTGGAGTCAAGAGATGCTATTTTCATCTTTATCACCTAAAGCTTTGCCATATTATATTATTTATTAAAATTACTTGTCTGAAAAAGCAAAATAAAATTAAAAAATATTTGTTATAGTATTAACATGAATTATTTACATTTTTAAAAAAATTCTATGCTGTCTCTTAAATTTGTATATATTTTATGGCTAAAGCACAACGGGATTTAGAATTAAGTATATAAAAATAAAGACTTTTTTCCTCCGCCGATCGGGAGGATGAGAAAAGAGTGGTAAAGGTTTCCCACACAGGAAGTTCCAAAATTAATTTCCTCTGGCCTCTCAAGCCCTCCGGGAAACAAAGAATCTAAAACGAGCAGCCGGAGGACGACCTCCAAGTCGTCACCCGCTAATACCCACATGTTACTACATTTGTCACCGCTGTGTCACACGTGTGCGAATGATGGCGGCAGCCCCACACGGCACGCTAGGCAAAGCCGGGCGCCGCCATTTTGTCATAGCGCTGGATCCGTATCCATGTTGCCGCGCTGCTTTGCTAATCGTCACATAATCGTGGGACTCTGAGGAGAAAGGGGAAACGGGCTGGTGGAAGCTCCTCCGGCTCTTTTCAGCAGCCTCTCAGGACGGCAGCGATCAAAACGCTGGTGTCTAAATTAGCCTGACAGTCGCGGCGCTAGGCACCGCGCCATCTTCCACTGTTTCAACATCCAGATTATATGGTTTGAAAAGTACCGACCACCTTAGCCATTAATAAAGCACACAGAGGGTTCAGATGTGCCTGGACTTGCTATTAATTCAACCGGCTTTAATTTCCACAAAAGCCTAAATAAAAATGAAAATGATACTTTGCGAAGCCGTGGAAAATATTATACAAAGGGAACTCTGAGTTGTGCGGTGCAGTTGGACTCCAAATTGCAACTTTCCCAAACGTCTGTGATCTGTAACTGCTGGGCTTTGCACGGGCTTAATGTTACGTTTTGTCTTTGAGAATAAATAAAAATGACACTCAAGCGCGGCATAATGGCTTCTAATTATCGCCACAGCATTGCGTCACAATAAAATCCGAAATGTCTGAATGTGGCCTCTCGCTAGGGGGCGCAACATCGAACCGACTCTGTTTGGCTTTTATATTAGCTTACACTTGCTATCTAACACGTCGCTACCTAAAAACCTCGGGCTAAAATGCTAATTTTAGAGTTTCTTGGCTTGAATTGCAGCTAATTAACCAATTAATTCAGGCTATTTTGGTCGCTTTCCCCACCAAACAATGCTGAAAAATAAAGTCAGGAAACTCACGTTAGCTTGCGATTACGCATAACGGAAGTGCAGCCTAATTTGTGATTAATATCTCACCCGTGAACCCCTCGTTAAGCACTCGGAGCAGCCAGAAACCAGAATTCTGAAGCTGGGCGGACCGATCTGGCAGCACGCGTCGGAGCCGTCCGTCGCGCGTTGCTAAACATCGCTTGTCAACAAGTCGTGAAAGCACCGAGTGTGAAATCGACTTTCCTCCCAAACGGACACATCAAAGGCATTTCTGAGCGCCTTTGTTCCTACGGCGTCCGTGGAGAGACGTGAAGAGCGAAGCGCAGCTAATCGATCACAGCCCCGACGCGTTATCGCGCCACATCGGCGCGGCTCAGACGTCTAAACGCATGAAACACGTCGGGTTTTGGCGACTTCTGTGCACCAACTACGGACTTTCGTCACTTCCTGCAAACAAAGAGGAAACCGTCGTGTCGCTTACGTGTCCCTGGTCGTCCAGTTCGTTGTTGGTGAGCTTGAGCTTGTCGAAGCTGACGACTTGCCTCATCCAGGTGTCTCCCGAGGCCAGAGAGTCGGGGTGGATGTAGGCCCGCGGGGGCACCGGGGAGTCGGCGTTCCCAGCCACCATCCACTTGGAGCTGTGGTACACGTACCTGGAATTCAGAGGAGATCCTGAGCACGGACACACGAGGAATCTGTCGGCTACAGCTTCAATTAAGCGAAGGGTCCTTCGAGAGCGCGAGGTTACGGCCGGTTAAACGGCTTCTTTTAACAGCCTGTTTGGATTTCAGAGAAGAAAACAGCCGGAGCTTCACTCGCTCAGCTGGAAAACAAACTGGAAACACTCGGCCACGTTGCCACAACATCGGATTTCAGAGCTCATCTGTTGCTTCTTTCCTCATTGTGTTTCGAATTTTTTTCGAACAACATCAACATAAAGTATTCCATGTGCTGTCACGCGCTCGGCCGCATACTTTCCAATTAAGGCGGGTCGCAACGCTTGATGATGCCTGGTGCTTTGGGACGTCCCGCCCGTGAAACAGCGGGGAGGAAGAAAGGAAGAAAGGAGGTTTTTACAGTCGCAGTAACAGTACAATCAGGACGCATCATCGGGGAAAAACCAGGCACAAACGTGGAGGAGGGAAGGCGGGATGGGGCGAGCGAGGCGGCGAAGAAGCTGGAGGAGAGAGAGTGTGAAGCGCAGCTGTTTGCCTTTAGTTCTGGCCTCCCTCGCTCGGTTGTTTTATCTGCAGCGCGTCTGCCAGAGTCATCACTCAGGCCTGAAACAACGACAAAAATGCTCAGTCGCTCCTGCTTTTAGAGAGGGAGAGAGAGAGAGGGAGAGAGAGGGAGGGAGGGAAGGAGGGAGGGAGGGAGGACTTCCAATGTTTTGCCTGGTTTGGGGCCGTCCAGCCAAGTCGGCCTCGGGTGTCGCCTATCTGCATATTTCAGTGATTCATAACGCGGAGCTCCTCTCTAATTGGCCGTCAGCCTCAGCGCGTGATCGACGCGCTTCCTGGTGCGCTGCCGTTATCGTTCCCGTGTGCTCCATTACAAGTCGGGGTTGGTCGGAGGTTCTGAGCTTGGCTCAAATCGGATTAACGGATTTATGACCAGAATCTAACCTCTTTTAAATTTAACGATAATGTCATGGGGCCCGGAATGTCCTCCCAGAGATGGTTAGACTTTAAGTGAAATGTCTTGAATTCTCCAAGGTGCACACACACACACACACACACACACACACACACACACTATAATTACATTCAGATGAATGAAAAACATACTAAGTCCGTCTGTGCCCACAAGGAGAGGCAGCTCTCATCAAATCACTCATTTAAAAAGCATCGGGGTGATTTTCTACAGATGGCGGCCGTAGTTTGTGGCGTCGGAGGTCAGATCGGTTCCAGGGTGTTCCGACCTCAGTCATTTTTATACGTTTTAGTGATGGAACAGACTTCGCATGGGCCGGACCCCATCCAGCCCGGCGAGTGTCTGGACTTGTGACGTAGCGGACTGTTTACGACGATCCCGTCCAATTTGAACGGGACGCGTTGCCTTCGTCGATGTTTGCGAGTTAAAAAAAAAAAGCCTTTTCAGCGTGAGAGAAAACAAAACCAAAAATAGTTTTGGTGACTTGGACCGCGGACAGACTGAAAAGTTCAGTCCGCATCTGCAGTTGATTTACATTAATGTCTAATGTAACCACACAGCTAAAGTTTTTCTGTCTGCATCTCCTTTGGCATAAACTCTCACCACAGCTGATTCTGCAGCTTTAGCGGAAACGCTACGCTAACGCTGCTACGAGCCTCTTTACACACGTTCTTTCAGTCATCCGAATGCTGAATAACAAAAATTACAGGTATGAAATGTCTCATTTCCAGAACACACATCACCCTTAACTTCTGACACACACACATCAAAAAAGGTGATGTCATTTCCTGTTTAGCTCTGCTCACTGTAGAAGTGAAAGTGTGAAAGAACAAAGAAGCTTTATCCCAGCGACAGGACTGGGAATCTGATTAAATCTGCCGTCTGGTGATCAATCCGGGTCGGACTTTATGTGACGCTATCGTGGGGCAGCTGGAGGATCTCAGCCGACACCGAACCGCCTCGCCGTGTCGCGCTGCGTTCGAGAAAGCAAAGCTTCTCGGGAGCGTGCGCTACTCGACACACGCGGGATTCTGTCCCACCAGTACGCAAAAACCCCAACCCGGGCCGGGATCCGGTTACCGACCTGACAGGAAATATTTCTGCTCACGATTGACCGTTTGAGGCGTGCGGTCTCCGGTTTGTGTCAACAAAAAGCCTCTCGCAAAGAGTTAAAGAGGCTAAAACCCTGGTGACTTCAAATAGGAGCTATTTTTAGAGTGTACCGAGTCATTTAAAGGGTTAAAGTGACCATTCACTTTTAATATTTGGAGCGAGTAACAGATCAATCTAGCAAAACAGCCCCCAATTAGCTGGGTTAGCGTAGCTGTTGATTGAAAGGACAGCTTCATTTTCTTTATTCCCAAACTGGTGTCAGATTTAGCAGCCTCTGGTGGCGGAAACACTCATTGCAGGAGTTGTTTTAGCCTATTTTGTCCCCACAAACACAGACTACGGCAGCTGTGTGTCGTATGTCTGCACTGCTCATTTAAAACGAAGGATACTGACGTAGCATCTGTTTCAAATTAGCTCGGGTTCGATTGACAGTTACAGCAGATTTCTCCACGGCGCCTCCACACTTCAGTAGATTAGGCTATTAATATTATTGTTATTGTTGTTTTTATTATTATTGTGTGTGTGTGGTAACCTGGAGTTGTGATTGTGAAAGTAGGGCTGCGATACGCTCCAGCAAACGCTTGGAATGAGGCGGGTTTGAGGAGCCAGACAGCTCCGAGTGAACGTCCACATAAAAGGACGGTCATATATGGAGATTTAACGAGCGCGGTACCAATGAGACGTTTCTTAAAAAAAAAAAAAAGGAACCGAGCCCAAGAAAAACAAGACCCATTCAAATAAAAACCATATTTCCAGACCCCCGAATCCCAGGGAGTGTGTGACACACCAGCACGGACCACTGGAATCCTATTTAGTTTTACAAGACCCTGCAGCCTCTGGACGTCCTCCGTGATGTCTGTTCATACTCTGGGAGCAGCGAGAGGCGATCGGGGGAGAAGGCCGAGGGTCCGGCCCCTTCAGGCCGTCAAACACACACACACACACACACACACACACACACACACACACGCCGCCGCGTTCAGACGTACGTGGAAGTGTTTTTCAGGTTTTACTTGGATGCTGTTGGAACCTCAGGCGGAGGCTCAAATGGAGCCTGAAAACAGCTGGAGTAGGTAATGGCCAGAGAGTGATTCTTGGCTGTGCGTTTGTTTCATTTGCTCATTAGGCTAAACGCTAAAAGGCTTAGCATTGTGTGCCGCCAGCGGGGGCCGGTCACTGCCACTTTCACCAGCACTGTGGCCACAGCAGACGCGAGTGGAGGTAAAGTTTGAGTCGATCTTTTCCAGACGTCAGAACAAGTTCAACCCCAAGGGGACGCGACACCAGCGCGTTAGCCGTGTTAGCGTGCTGGAACCCCCTCAGCAAACTGCTGACGTGACGGTTCTAACTGCTGCAGAGGGAGGCAGCAACGGGGGAGCCGCGAGCGTGTTCCACACACGTGCACGGAAGCACAGCGAGCTACATGACCAGCACGGCCCTGACTCAGACTGACAGACAGCCGGGCTCCCGGACCTCCGCTGGGTTGGGCCACGCTAGCATCATCTACTCAGTTCTGTCACAACCCCTGAGCTATAGGTGGCGAGGAGGAGGACGACGAGGACGAGGTGGGGAGCATGTCCGTCTGTCATCTAGAGCAGGAAGTTCATCCATCTCCTATCAATTGCCTCTCAGTCAGGGTCACGTGCTGAAAAACAGCGCACTCTGAGCTGGAATCAAACCCAGAACCTCGGTGTTTGGAGGCCTCTGTGCAGCTAACCACAGGAAGTGTTGATACAAGAAGATCCCTTTAATCACATTCCTCACCCCGCTGACGTAAAAGTCCCGCGTCCTGCCAAGAGAAAACAGAGACTCCTCCCACCGCAGCTATACAATTAGAGCCGACTACAGAGAGCGTTCCGGGGCGCGCTCGTCCGGTCCGGAACGACTCCGTCAGGAGAAACTGGGCCGGGGACCAGAACCATCCAACTAGGTCAACCTGCTCCATCTGA
Source organism: Takifugu flavidus (assembly GCF_003711565.1). Lineage (NCBI taxonomy): Eukaryota > Metazoa > Chordata > Actinopteri > Tetraodontiformes > Tetraodontidae > Takifugu > Takifugu flavidus. The sequence continues at coordinate 2,804,438 of NC_079520.1, read as the reverse complement.
CATCTGAGAATTCTCCAGGAAAATGTGGCTTCACTGTCCAGCTGTAGCTGCAGCTGACGCAGGGGACTTCCTCAGATAGAGCTCTGTGTGTGTGTGTGTGTGTGTGTGTGTGTGTGTGTGTGTGTGTGTGTGTGTGTGTGTGTGTGTGTGTGTGTGCAGCTGCGCCTTTGCTAAAATGGTCCATTGAAGCCGTTTTCCTCACTGTTTTTTTTCATGTTTATATTAAAAATTCTAGTAATTAGAACCAACCTGACGCATCATTTCGACAACATAAACAATTAAATTAAAACTCTGGCCCACTTCCGCTACCTGTATCTCTTGTTGTCCACGGGCACGATGTCCATGGCGATGTAGTACTGTTGATGCGGGTCGAGTCCCGCGATCTTCACCCTCATGGCGGGAAACATCCTCCTGCGGGTGCGGAGAAAAACACGTCATCAAAACGTTTCTTACTTGTTTCCACCGTTTTGGAAGGTGACGAGGGGGGAAAAACCCGGTGCCAGAACTTCCTCCAGAACCGACACGCCATGAAACCCGCAGCTGCCACGCGACAGATTAACCTGCACCGCGTGAAACACCTTTGGCGGGATGGCGGAGAGTTGAGGTCACGCAGGCGTGACGTCGTGATCAAGCGTCTTATTCCGGATTAGAAACGTAACAATGAGCCAGTGAAGAAAAGTGATGAATAAAATCTAATTTAATGTTCTGAGAACTGATTTTTTTAAAAACAGTTTTGAGGTAAAAAATTCGAGTGGATTCTCTTTTATTAAACGATTTTATTAACATTCGTAATATTAGTGATTGGTGTTAAATGTCAAATCTGATTATGCTGAACATTTTTACCTACAACTGTGCATTTAAATGTTTATTAGTTGGAGATCACTTTTGTTGGAATAATTTTAGATTTTTAAGAATTTTTTATTTTTTTTATTTTGTTAAGACCATGAAAAAAATGCTGCCGTAATATTTTTTTTCCTGCATATTTCCAAAGTTTATTTTGAAGTCGGTGTGTTTAACTTGCGTGCGTGGTTCGTGCGTGGCAGTTTTTTCCAAGGATAACTGGAAATATTAAAAACGTCAGAGCACCTTATTCTTTTTTTCCTGTATTTTCAAATATATCACAGTTTATTTGTCGATTTCAGCTTCTTTAAAACAAGAAAAACTAAAATCGTATTAAAATACCGCATAAAAAATATATTAACCAAAAATAAGATCTCTCTAAACTCCAGCTGAAGCGTCATAGTTGTCGGAAAAAAATTCTATTTTCATGCTACCTTGATAATTGTAATTAGTTCATCTGTTTTTGTCATTCTAAACTTTTAATAAAGATGTCTGATTTTTGTCTTTTTTTTAAGTTAATGTTTTCAAGCTAAAGCTAAAACTCTGTTAAAAGGAAAATTTTGTAGGTGCATTTTAATCGTGCACTTTCGCGCGTGTTTCGGTTTCTTATCGGTGATAATTGGTAACTGATTGATGTAACAGCTTTATTAATCTCCTGAGACCTAAATCTGTCTATATATCTCCTCATCTGATGACATGGGCTTTCAGAAGGTTCAATTTGAGTTTCAACAGCTTTTCTCTGACACTAAAATCGAATTATTTATTTTTCTTCATGCGCTGTTTTCATTGTTTCAGGGTTGTTTTTATTTGATTCCAATCAGGGTCGTTTAAAGGTTGTATTTTAAATCTCTTTATAAAACACATTGATTAAAGATTTGCGTGAATTTCCCTGCTGTCACGGACATATTCAAAGAGTCAAAACCTCGAAAGCCTCATTAAGACCGTTTTGTTGCGGGACATAAAGCGCAGCAGACTCGGGGGTAAAGGTCCCTTCCTGCAGGATCCGTGGGTCAACTTCCCAACTTGCTCTGTTGTTTGGACTGTTGGCCCCGACGAGTGAGAAACGTCGGGAACATGTTGCAGAGAGATTAATTAGAAGCAGCTCTGCTGGTTCTCCCACGTCAGGAATAACCTGCCGCGACATGCAGGCCCGAACACAGATCGGCCTGCATGTGCAACACATTATCACCCTCCAAACACAGCGCAGAGGTGTGTGTGCGTGTGCGTGTGTGTGTGTGTGTGTGTGTGTGTGTGTGTGGTGTGTGTGTGTGTGTATGACAGACAGACAGACTATGTGTGAGAGTGAGGGAAATGGAGATGGGGCGCATAAAAATGTAATTTCTCTCAAATGCTATAGATTTGCGTAGAAATAAAAACCCCTTTTACGCTCATTCTACGTGCGTGCCTGTGCGCGTGTGCGTGTACCTTCCCGCCTTGGTGATTATCATCTCCGTGCCAATATCATGGAAACGCTTCCACAGGTCCGCGCACTGCAGCTCCACCTGGATCTCCTCCATGGAGGCCGGCGGAGAGGGCTCACAGGGTCCGGGGGCCAGGTCGTCTGGCGACCCGAATGAACAGGAGGTCCTTTCGGCTAGACCCTCTCCATCCGAGCCGGGACTCGCCTCTGAGTCTGTGGAAGAAAAGGAGGGAAGATGATGAGAAATAAACGGGAGAAGGGGCGCATTGTTGGTTTTACGCGGCACATCGAGCGCACCTCGGGGGGAATTTGGCACCGCGCGTCCTTCAACGACGAAATATTAAGCACAGTTTAGAATGAGAAGTTAAAAATGAGGCGAATCTCCGATGAGTAAACGTATCCTCGCTTCTCCTTCACGTCCGAAATTGAAACAAATTTAGAAATAGTTCCAGCTACTCGAGCCCCGAACGCACGGTGATATTTATCTTAATTACTGTTTCTCCGCACAAGTGAGCTGCGCTCTTGGTTTATTTACACTTATTTTATCCAAAAAGGTGTCTTTTCTTCTTCCTGTCTGTATTAATTCGATTCAACCAATTGAAATGATACATTCATTGTTGATTATGGAATCAGAGATTATGAATCGCATTATTATCTGGCGTTTGGGCTGAAAATTGGAGGATTTCGTGCTGCAGATAAAAGGCAAAACGACGAAAATTGGTTTTAAAGAGGCAATACATGAAAAGAAATGTGACGGTTTGGGTTTAAATATAACACGCACTTTTTTTCCAGCCTGGAGTAAAAACGTCAGGATCAACACCTCAGAGGCCTTTCTCACACTCCAGTCCGCAGCTAAAAACCTTTAACATCTCCTAAAGCAGGCAAAAGGTTAGAAATGGGGCATTGATCGGGTCCCTGACGAGGGGGGGGGGGGGGGGGGGGGGTAAAGATGTAGCAGCTCGGACACCGGCGCTGCGCGTGCACAACCAGGGGCCCGCGGGAGAGGAGGGAGGAAGAGGAGAGAGGAAGAGGAGGGAGAGAAGATGTGGGATCACTGGGGGGATCGCGCTGCTGAGGAGAGCAGACTCTATCAAAGCATAACACACACACACACACACACACACACACACACACACACACACACACACACACACACACACACACACACAGAGGCGCCGCCGCTGCTATAAAACTGGAGGCTGCTAATGAAACCCGGATCTGTTTCTGCAGAGCTGTTGTCATTATTCCTGACGGCCGGACCACGTGGTCCACCTCCTGACGCACTGTCTGCGGCGCAAAGTGAGCCCGCTGCGTTCACTTTTATTGTCGAGCTGGCTGAGCACAGTAAAATGTCCAAACCTGGACGGCTCTGTCATTTTTGGGGGAATCAAATCTCTGCGAGAGCTGCGGGGGAAATGTGGGATTCCTGGAATCGGAGCAGAAATCTGGATATTTGTAACAGACGCGGACTCGTTGCGCAACCCCCCCAAATCTGCTGTCGGCGTCTAAAAGTAGATGTGGTGTGAAACGGACGCATTCAGGGGAAGCAGAAACATTCCAGAGCGCAAAGCAGGAACGACTGAAGCCAGACTTGTTCCGAACGCCCCGGGATGGACTCGGGCCCGGACCCGGATCGGGCCCCGGAGGCAGGTTCACCGAAACGGAGAGACGGCACAGAGCTGACAGATTCTGAGTCTGAGCCTCAGCTCAGTTTTTACACCACATGTTTAAATCTGTACAAAAATGCCCACTCAGCAGAACATTAACACACACACACACACACACACACACACACACACACACACACACACACACACACACACACACACTCACACACACACAGATTTCAGCAGTTCTAAAGAGGATTTCGTATTCCAGAGCTGTCTTATGATTTAAGATTAAAACGATTATTGATTCTGACTCCAAAGACAACACACTAATTAAATAAATATGGCTCTTTGTTGTGAGAATCAAAGAATTGTGATCAGAATTCTGAGGAGATAAAAAGGCGGAGACGTTTTAACAAATTGAACCGTGTTCTGGTGCAAAGTGCCTGTCGGGCTTCATCCGGGAGGCTCCTCTTGGTGCTTTCTGAACCTTCCAGGCGGCTCCAGGAGTCCAGCAGCCATTTCTCAACCATGAAATCTGTGCGTAAACTAATCCACGCGCCCGGAGCACCTGCTCGCGCACTGTGGTGACACGGGAGGGAACTGGGAAGGAACTGGGAAACAGTAAATGGTCGAGCCACACAAACATCTTTTTCTACTTGTTTCAATTATTTCTGTTAGATTTTAAGGCTGTTAAAGCCAAAAGTGACGCAGAGTCTGAATTTCTGATTCTCCTACATGTTTTGTTCATATAATTTAAGGGGAATGATGAAGAGTTGTGGCAGTAATGAAGCAAAAGTGCTGGTTTTCTGGGACTAAATGAACTGCAGACCATTAAACGCCAGCCGGGTTCCGAGCTGCGCTTTCCCCTCAGTCCTGTTCGGCTCTTTCGGAGTAATAAACGTGTTATACGACCAACAGAATTCCAGACTCGCCTGGAGTTGTATAGGATAAAAGTCCCACCGTAAAGAATCCTCCCACAGAACCTGCTGGAGGGAACGAGCTGTTTTCTGTCAAATGGGGGCTGATCAGGAGCCGCTTGTGAGCGAATCTGATTCTTTTAATCTCTGGGGGGGAAAAGTTCTGATGGACTGACGGGATTTTGTTCGAGAAGAACCGGGCTCGATTCAAGTCGTCCGTCTGTCTTCGTCAACGCAACAGTCAGACAAGCCAGCTACACTTTCCCTCTTTTTTTAAAGCACTTTTCTTTTAACAGGGAGTTTGAGAGAAAAGGCCGAGGTCCGAGCGGCCACAGGCCTGACGGCGCTGATTTATGGATTTTAATTAGCATGAAACTAAAGATGTTTTCTAGAAATCTGGAGCGTTTTCGGTTTGGGCTGTTCGGATGCAGCGGCGGCGACAGGCCCGACACAGGTGACACGCAGCTCCGGGGGGTCAAAGCGGCTCTGGCGAAGCTCATCTCACCTGACTGACGCCAGGTGAACCTCTGGGACACCTGCAGCGATTCACCTCCACGACAGAGAATCGCCATTTAGATAGGGAGCGAGCGCGTGGAGGAACTCCTGATCTTCTATAATTTCATTCTGATTTAATGTGAATTAGTGCAAGAATCCCTTTTATGGAAGCATCTTTGTCATTTGGGCGAATAAACAAAATTAAAATGTGGAGTTTTGTTGAGACTCTGTCTTTACGCGCGGCCCTGTTTTAATTTTGCTGGATCTTTTCGCACCGGCGCGCGTCTTTAAACGCACCTCGGATGGTCGGTTTTATCTAGTTTGACTAATCTGAACATCGCGGCGCCAGATGGACGCTCTCCGATCGGATCAAACGGGAGAATCGTTCTGCTGAGCGTGTTTGAAATTAGTTTCGCCCTGAGAATTGAAAGCTTCATTTTATTGCAGGAGGTTTCCTGCGTGGTTCTGACCCACAAGGATGCGTCGAGGCGAGCAGCAGCACACCTTCACCCAGTTTAGAGAATATTCTTTAAAGCAGTGTGATTTGCCTAAATGACATTTAATCGATTGTTTCAAACTTGCGGTGTCACGCGGGCGACCGGAGCCTCCGCAGGCCGCTGCGCTGGATCACAACAGCCGAATCTCACGATTCTGAAAAACACCTCCGCGCGGTTCAGGATCTACATGCCCCGTCGCGGGTCGGGTCACCGAGCCGTGTTTGGGTTCGACAGTGTGTGTTGCCGCGCGGTGTCATCGAGGATCCGGACATTCGAACGGTGTGGTGCGTGTCTGCGCACTGACCCGGGTCCATATCCAGACAGTGCGCCGGGTCCTCTCCGTCCGCAGCGAGGCTCTCCATGGACAACTCCAGCTCCTTTTCCTCCCAGCCCCGGAGCTTCCTCTTCTTGTTGGAGCCGATCAGGGCTTCCACGGAAAAAGCGTGGGCTCGAGAGCTCAGAGCTGCGGCAGATCGCCTCCTCTCACTCATGTCTCACAAATCCACCCGACGGGGGGTAGGACGCGGCGAAAAACCCTCTCCGTCCGTCCAACGCGGTGAAGCAAAACAGTAAAAAACGAAACAAAAAAAAAAACAGGGAAAAAAAAAACCAAAAAGCGCACACGTCAGTGACTAGAGCAGGACGCGGACTCACCGAGTGTCCAAAGTAATCCCAACTGTGACTAGAAACGCTGCGTCAACGTCTCGAGGCCGGAGCGAATCATGTCGGCTGCGCCTGAAGGCGGCGGGACGGCGGATAGTTCAGATGCGTCTGTCGCTCTGCGCGTCTCTCCGTCCGTCCACTCCGACAATCCTCTTTTCTCTTTCTGTCCCCCCGAACTCCTCTCTGATTGATACTCACTTCTGGAGGGGATTTTTTTTCCCAGGCTGTGGGGGCGGCACTGGGACTCTCTGTCAAACCCACGCAGCCAATCAAGAGTGAAGAAATAGGGCGAGACGAAGCGCCGCGTCCAATAGAGGCGGAGGAATCCGCGCGTCCCGAAAGAGGAACCGTTATCCGGACATTAGCCCGACGTGGTCCCACTCCAGAATGTTGCCTCTGGAAAATAAATAATTTACAAAGACATTATTTTTCTTAGTTTATCATTTATCTTCCTGTCTCACGGTTACAAAAGTAATACATGTGAAAGAACTATTTAATTGATGTAATTAGATATTTGCCGACCTCTCTCGTCCACCGTGACGCTCAGATGGCTCAGCTTGATTTTTCGGATCATCCAGGTTCGGTCCGATCAGACGAGAGGAGGCCACGTTTATGTCTATACTCACCGGGCAGCTGACTCCGCTGGCTGGAGGAAAAGACGCCGGCGATTGAGCGGTCCGCGGCGGGCTGCAGAAGCGGGACAGGTGGGCTCCAGTCCGGGGCCGTGTGGAGCCGGATTAGCGAATTAAATGGACCGTTTGTAATCTGAGGGCGGAAAAAACACACTGGTGACAGATATGAGACTGAAGGGAAATCAAAATACCTGTCGTGTTTAATACCTGTCAACATCTACAGTCCAAAACACTCGTTTTTATTACGCGGAGAAACGAATCGAACCGGAGTTAAATGAAGTTGGACCGATTATAAAAATAGATTTTAAGTGGATTCACTTCAGGCACCGAAATGGAGAATATAATTTGGCGATTTTGTTAAAAGTCCTGAGAACAAAACGTGTTAATGTCCAAGAAAAAACAGTTAGAAACATTTTAAATTATCGATCACCCGCATCTTTACGCACAAACAAAAACGTAAATAAATGACGCGTTTCAGATATTTTTCAAAAATCAATTTTTTTTAAATGCCACCAATATTTCTCTGCAACATTTAAAGCTTCTGTGGGTTTTTTTTTTTATCTTAATGGAGGCCCGAGTTTTCCCAAACACGCGAGGTCTGAGTGGAGCATCGAGAAATATTTATTATGAATCTCAAAGGACGGAATTAAATCTATAAATTATAAGAAATAAATTCAGATTTACAGATGGCACATTTAAGCAACCCGTAAATTGAAATGGCTGCCACAAACTTGGTGTCAGGACTAAACAGTTCCAGGCCTGTTGGAGCGGCCTTTCGGCTGAATCCGGTTCCGGAAAACGAGGCAGATCAACGCAGAGAAAAGTCGAATTAACGAGTTCGAATGATCACATTTGAATAAACGAAGCTCTAATTTGAGGCGGCGTCGTGTCTTATTCTTTTTTTTATTATTATTTTACAAACATTTCTTTGGACACTTGAAGCTCTGCACAAAGTAAAAGACGCAGGTACCAAGTTGCGCCTGCGCACGTGTGCACGTTTAAATACCTGTGGAAGAGGACTCGTTAAAAATGGGCAGTAAAAAGCTGAAACCAAACCTGGTTAGATCCCAATTACAGAGCCGATGGCTTCATTTACCCGGCAGTCACGCAGAGGCTGCATATCGGAACCGTTCGGGTCTCATTTGGACCCAACCCGAATCACATCGTTGGAGCGTTTGTGGGCGCAGTTCTTGTCTCATTATTTGATTTTTTTTCTTTTTGTTTTTAATAAATCCAGTTGGGGATTATTCAGCCTCTCCTCAAAACCTATAATCCCCCAGGATCTCCCTGGGTAACCCTCACGACAGGCACGTGCAGCGCAGGTGGAAACGGCCAAACGTGACTTTAAGGTCCAGTTAGTGCGGGAATGCTTTTGACCCCGCGTGACCCCCGCAGATGAAGCCGTAAAGCACGCGCAGCGACAGGAGCCCCCCGGTTGTTTCAGCACAGCCCACGCGGGAGCGATGGGCTCAGAATCCGGCGTGGACTGCGGGAGCTGCGGAGTTTAAGATTGAGGACGAGCACGAGAGATCGACGCGCTTCCCGGGTCATCTAAACAGAACCGGACGGTCAACGATGTTACCCGAGACCGAGGAACTAAACTACAAGCGACTGGGCCGAGGAGAAGGAATTATGTGCGTTTCCATTTGGATTAGGTCTCATCCCGCACTTTAAATAATGGGCCTCGTTAACAAACACGCGCGCGCCAGGCGCTGTAAACTATAATTACTCAATCGAGGCATTCAAATCCGAACATATCAGATTAGAAGTAAAGGACGGAATTCGAACAAATTGCATATATTTTTTTAATTTTCATTATAATTTTAAAAATAAAATTACGGTGTTTTTGTGTTTTAAACCACTCAGAAACATTTGGGGATGTATGTAGGATATATGTAGGAGTGAATACAAGAGAAATGAAGGCAAGTAATTTGAGAATGTTAAAGTTAAAACTCGTCGGTAAATTACGCAAAACTAAAATCAAACAAACGCGAGAAAACTTCCGGTTCTGTTCTGAGGTCTCAATCCAACAAGTTTGATCTCCTCGAACTGATTCAATTCACCGCAATACGATCCTGTGCGTGAGAAGCGTCAACAGCTCGCTGCGGGAGACCGACCGCTGCGCCCGCGCGTGGCTCTCTTAATTCAATAACCCAGTGTTCTCGTGCAGGTAGGAACCAGCGCGCGCTCCGAATCCAGGAGGCGGGAACAGATCTAAACAGGTTAACGGAGAAAAAAGTGTGATGAAGAGAAGATATATTTAAAATATATTTAAATGACTGAACAAACAGGAGGAAATAAACAAATGACGTCAACTGCTCAGCAAACAGCAACTTCCGGTTATGTGGCAACAGAGAAAGTCTTCCACGTGGCTGTGTGAGATCTGGCAGCACCTAATGGTGGAACACAGAGGGCAGAACCAGTGTCGTCTGATTTCATGCAGGTTGCCATGGCGATGGAATGGCGCAACACTTTTATTTGCAGCGCGTCATACATTAAAAACCTTCGTGACTTCACGTATAAATAGCAGAGCGATGCATGATGGGTACAGTCCTCCGTGTCTACTAAACCAGTCAGTGGGGCGACGGTTCAGCTCAGTCCAACTCGCTGTCGGACCTCCCTGAGGACCGGCGCCGCCAGCTCACGGGCCCTGCGAGTCCCGAGGGCCAACACTCCTTCCAAGTGAGCCGGATCCATCCTTAACCTCTGGATCTCCTCTCTGATGGGCGTCAGCCTTTGGATAACGGCGTCGCTAACGAGCGTCTTATAAGCGCCCGTGTCCAACCCTCTGGCCTGAGACACCGCCTCGTCCACGCTGATCCTCGCAACGGCGGCATGGATGGTCACGAGGTTGGACACGCCCGGTCGCGCCTCGGGGTCAAAGGTGACCTCCGAGGTAAAGTCGGTGACGGCACGGCGGACCTTGAGGGCGATGTCGTCCGGGGAGTCCGTGATGCTGATCGTCGCCATGGCGTGCGGATCGGACTTGGACATTTTGGACGAAGGGTCGCGGAGCGATTTCACCTTTCGCGTCGCGCCTGTGGAGGTCAGAGAGGAGGAAGAATTTCACCACGGTCGCCGGCGCCATCGGACAGAATTAAACCTGACAGACGGGAATGAGGGAAAAACGAGCACCGAAGTTCCAAAATTCTGGATAAAAAACTAGTTTTTTTTAAACTCTGTATGTATATGTGTGTGTGTGTGTGTGTGTGTGTGTGTGTGTGTGTTGGACTTGGACTGTAAAAACATCCCAGTGTGAAGCAGACGTGCCTCAGTGTGAGCTGATGAGCAGACAGTCGGAGTTGAGATTTCCCATCCTTTCCTATTTATCAAACCGACACTTTCACAATGTGGCGAGCTTTCTCTTTATTTTTTTTATTTTTTTTTGCTTCCACATGTGTGGATGTGTCACATGTTTATCACCCCTGAGACGGATCTGTGTGAAATTAAAACAAAAAAAAAAGTATTGGTTTAGAATCAAAGGGAAGGCGGCGACTCGTTACTCTGCTTTTGCCAAAGACAGGAAAGAAAGAAGGATGGGATCCATCAGTGGGAGTCAAGCAGCGCAAAAGCCCCTGCTGAGACACACACACACGCTGCACTTCTATCTCTGTGAGGACTCTCGTCGACATTATACATTCCCTCGGCCCCTAACCTGACCCCAAGCACCACATCGACACGCCTCATCCTAATCTGACCCCTTCTGAATTTTGAAGCTCAGTTTGAACCCTCTGGAAGTTGTGAGGACCAGAAAAAATGTCCTCGCTTCCCAAAAAATGTCCTCACTTTGCAAATGAAATGCATATTGTGGAGCTCTCTGTGTAGCATGTAGAAGAAAGCACGGGCATGTGCGCACGCACGCACGCGCGCACGCCCTCTTTAATGAGAACTGCCTGCCCACACGACTCCATCTTGGGCCTATTTGATGTTGCTGATGACGATACTGGGGATGAAAGTGGGATTTATGAACCTGTCACACGTGTGTAAAAACCCATTTCTGGACGCAGAACGTGACCAATCACTCTGTCGTTGATGGATTTTGTAAAAAAATAAATAAAATAAAATCAATTTCCTCGTCTTACAGTTGCTGGCAAAACAATACAGGAATGAATGTGGGAGGCTGGAACGACAGCAAAGAGGTAGAAGAAGAGCTGTGTGTGTGTGTGTGTGTGTGTGTGTGTGTGTGTGTGTGTGTGTGGTGTGTGTGTGTGTGTGTGTCTCTTACTCAGCAGCGCTCTGGGTTCTGGGAACAGCTCTCCGTACCGGCCGTTGAAGATGCGAGCGAGGTCCTGGGCCAGCTCCAAATGCTGGACCTGATCCTCGCCGACAGGAACGTGAGTGGATCTGTGAGGAGGTTTAAAGTCCGTTAACCACGGAGGTGGAAACACGGCCGGTCCGGAGGAACCAAGGCGGTTCGTCGTTCACCTCTGTACGCGCGAGGCGCTCACCTGTAGAGCAGAATATCGGCGGCCTGCAGGACCGGGTACGTGTAGAGGCCAACGCTGCCCTCGTTTTTCTGTTTGCTCTTCATCTTTAACGAGAAACGAAACATCCACGTGATTTGTTTCCGAGCGTTCGCTCGGTTTTCTGACAAAAGGTGAAAGGTCGCGCCCACTCCGACCGCTCGCGGGTTGGCCCGAGAATTACTAAGAAGGGTTAAGATCAAAGGGCTGTGATGAAACCTGGACCGGAGGAGAACGTGGAGGGAATGGTTAAAGCCTGACCTTCCACTGGGGCAGGTGGCGGAGGCGGGGCATGCTGGTCAGACAGCCCAGGATCCAGGACAGTTCGGCGTGCTCGGACACCTGCGGGGTCACAGACCGGGGTTAAAATCCGGACACAGACACCACTGCCTGCTGCATGTTTGGAGCTTTGCCCCCTTTCTCAGGGGTGAAAACTACATACACTCAAAATCCAACCGGCGAGAACGTCTACGTTAGACGGCTGCAACTCCTCAGCGCCCCCCGGTGGCGGAGTCCCGAACTGACATTTCACATCCGCCACCATTATGTGGCGTTGAGATAAAGCAGAACAGTCCGCCCGCTCTCTTTGACAAATTCCGGCCGCTAACGACGCTGCTCTCCCCTCTCGCTCTCGTGGCCTGAAGAGCATTCTGGGATGAGTGACGTTAATACCGGACAGCAGGGACATAAACCAGGATTTAGCCTTAAAGCCCAGCAACATGAATGGGGCCGGTTTTAATTACACACCGCAGACAGACGGACAGGAGACAGATGTTGATGACAGCCCCGACGGTGGAGAGATACGCTGGGAAATGCAATATATTAAAAACCCCAACGTTGAGCTGAGGAGATAACAGAAGCAGGGATATGCTAATGTTACAGCTAACGCGGGGGTTTGAGCTAACATTTGTACCTCTGGACGCGTCTGGAAAAACTGAATTCCAAGGATCGGCTCGCTCAACCTGTTCGTTTCTGATGCGTCTGACTTCAGCTTGGCTTTATTTTCAGTGAAGTCGAGTTTTTTTTTTTTCTTTAGGAACTCGTGTTTTCGCTGGTGGAGCAGGCGTCTATCTGCCAAGTTGTGAGGCGAAAAGATAAACAGAAATAAGAAATAAGGCTCTGTGTGTGTGTGTGTGTGTGTGTATGTGTGTGTGTGCGCGCTGCACAGAAATGTCTCTCTCACCGGCCGTATGTGCGGCGAGTGGCGATAAGAATCAAATTGGATCTTTCATCAGTCCAGTCAGCACACGAGAAACAGCCGTAAAATAAACAGCCAGACACGGTCGGCTGTTTACACACCTCGTATATAAACTGCAGATTAACGGCATCGGCGGACGTGGCGCCTAAATAAGTGCGAACAAATGCGGCAGGCGAGAGAGCGTCACCTCTAACACGGGGTCCTAAATGTGGGGGTTGTGAGGAGCAGCGGTCCCACCTGAGACTGCTGGAAGAGGACGGACCTCTCCGGGTCGACGCCACAGGCCAGCAGGCTGGCAGCCATGTCCAGAATGCTGCTCCTCAGCTGAGCCGGCTCCTGAGGCTGCGTGATGGAGTGCAGGTCTACGATGCTGTACACCACAGAGGGGTACTGGTTCTGCAGGGTGACCCAGGTCTCCAGGGCGCCCAGGTAGTTGCCGAGGTGGGGCACCCCGGTGGGCTGGATCCCAGAGAACACGCGTCCACCTCCGGGAGGCTCCTGTGACGGAATAAACATTTTTAAATGCAACAATAATAATAAAAATACATCATATTTGAAGTAATTCTGATCCGTTTGAGGGAACCGGCTGGCGAGACCGTCAGAACCAGCGGACGCTGGGAGTGTTGGTGTTGAATCCTGACGGGTTCGGGGCCGGCGGGGGTCATGCTTGTTTTAGAGAAACACTAACTGGATGGCTAGAACCTCTGTTCTCCTCCAAACACAACCAGCCCAGAGACGGCCTCGGCCCGCCAGCCAAAAATAATCAGAACCCGGCCAACTAAACCCGAGGTCTCTGGTAACACTGAAGGTCACTGAAGAACGCGGATCTGCAGGAATATTAATGCCCCGGACACCCGGGGGTCGAGCCCCGCGACCGCTGGGTCAGCATTTCTGGGCCAATGTTGGATTTTCCTGCAGTTCTGCACCAGGACGCTATTCAGGCGCCGGCCCGTTTGCACGGCGACGCCCTGCAACACCGCAACCAGAGCCGATCCACGGTAGGTTTGAGCTCCGACGGACCAGAACTCGCCGTTTACGCTGAGCTGACCGGAAGGCCGAGCCCAGGGCGAGCGGCCCGTTCCCGGCAGAGGCCCGGTTTAATGACTTGGTCGGGGTTTTCAACACGGAGGTGGCGAGGGACGGCGCCGCCAGGCACCGTTAGACATAAGGAGGCGGGGAGCAGGTAGCAAGGGTTTGTTGGTTCCAATCCCTACAGGCTTGAGCCTGAAGCTGAGCGCCTTCGCCGTTTCCAGGCTATCGTAACCGGTGGTTACGGAACCACATTCCTCCGTATTCTTGGGTTATCTTGTACAGCTGGATCAGCCACGGCTCCCTCTGGCTGCAGGACAGACCCGCGGACAGGGCCGCCCAGATCAGATAACACCAGCGCGGCCGACAGCTTCCCCCGTTCTTTCGCCCCAACAGCGATCGGGTTACGACTGCTCTCAGACCAGCGGGGTCCCCGAAGTTTTCCATCTGGCCTGGGGAAGCCGGCTGCTGCCGGGCCAAGAGAGAAGCAGGAAGGAACTGGGTCTTTATGTCATTACCGACGGGGGTAATTGCGCCTGAGTGCCATTGATGCTGAGAGCCTCTTTAGAGGTGTCAGGATTGATTTGGGGGCCGACGGGGCCCCGAGCCTGGCTCATGTGTGTTCTCACCTCGAGCTGACACGCCAAATGCATGTTTCCCCTCTGCCTCGTCCCCCGGGGGAAGCCATTAGCCACGCAGACATGCTAATAATGTTATTTGAGCCAATCAAGTGTCAAATGAGAGTCATGGCTAACTAGCCACCGGCGCTAACACGCTCAATGCTACTTCGCGGCGCACCTGCGTGTTAGCTATTAAGGAACAAGTGTCTTTAGATAGGAGCCTCTGTAATGGCTGTGAGAGTAACATTATCTCCACCAAGCTTCTTTAGATAATGGTCGTTTGTAAGAGAACGATTAGCTTTTCTTCACTTTCTCCAGGTTTTGATGGCTAAAAAGTGCAGATGTTGTTGCAGATGATGATCAGCTGCTACGGCAACGATGCTAGCCAGCTGCTGTAGCCGCACAAAAGTGCAGCAAAGTAACTTTACAGCCGAGTCTAAAAAAAGGAACTATTTTAATCAAAATGGTGAGAAACGTTAGTCTGGAGCAGCCTAGTTCAAGCTACCAGAGAGAAGCTAACAGAATGATGCTAACTGGTGCTACGATTCAGGAACAAAGCGAGACAGAACACACAGTCATACACAAAATTCATTCATTTACCGTGTGTGTGTGTGTGTGTGTGTGTGTGTGTGTGTGTGTGTGTGTGTGTGTGTGTGTGTGTGTGTGTGTGAGAGAGAGAGAGGGGCAGACATTGACAGCTACTGTTGGAACATTACATACAGCAATATTCCATTTTTTCACACCTTCACTACCTTTCCGGGAATGTTTTCGGATATTTCTGAGTGCACGTGTGTGGTATTGTCCACAGGGACACGGGTCATAGAGAAACGCAGACACGTGTCCACAAGTCTCTGCCGTCGTCAGCGGCAGTTGGAGCGTGAAGGCGTCCGTCTGCAGCAGGTCGCCAGCGGCGGAAAGTGGAACATTGGAGAATTTACAGTCTCTGACGTTAACTGGAGGAATGAAATGGAGACGACATTCCACTCAAAACAATCTGGAGTAACGACAATCGATCAATGATTATAATCCAGAAGATTAATAAAATCAACCGGAGTGACCCCGACCACAGACAAGGGGGTTCCCATAGCAACCAGAGGCAGAGAAACCGACTTGAATTCAAACTTTAGATTTCACTAATAATCCTCACACTTACAAAAGGATCTTGGGGGATTTGTAATTCCGGGGCGCGGCTGTTGCCCCTGGAGGGGTCACAAAGGTGCCGCTGCACCCGTGTCACAGGTCATAAACGAGGGCCGAACCTTCGGGACGTTCAGCCGGAAGCACCATGATTTTCTTCCATTTTTATTAACAACGCAGCGGTGGCCATCAGAGGTCTGCTCCGTTGGTGCGGGGGTCCTGTAAAAGTGCCTCCCAGATGTGCCGTTATTCCTGGCAGCACGTTGGGGATGAGGCTTCCCCCCCCTGATATTCTGCTTCCCACTTCTCTTCTCAGACCCGTTCTGGATCCATACAGTAAATCAAAGCTGGGGAACCCTGAAGTGGCGCACTGACGTCTCTCTCACCGCGGCGCTGATGAGCATCGGTCCGGGCCAATTTCAACACATCTGCGTGAGCGCCACCGCCCCTCCCCCCCCCCCCCCCGCCCCCCCGCCCCGCTGCGAACCACCATCGGCTCTTTGTGGACAGAGGAAGAGCTCCAGATCGAACCCCGCTCCCCCCGAGATGTGCCTCCACGAGGAGGTGGATTCCCCTCGGGGCATCAATCACACAGGGTCCAGTGTTCAGTGTTTCTCCTCTGTTCTGGTCGCCTCGTGAATCCCATTACACCACCACGACCCCCCCCCACCCCCCCCCCCCCACCCCCACCCAGAGCGGAGCGTCTTCAGACAGAGCGGGATCAGAAAACAGAACCACAGGTGACAAACTGGAGAAAGGCAGTGGTGGGTAACGAGTTTAGAAACCGCACAGCTGTGTAAAACAGCGAAGGAGGGGTTTTTCCTTCCACGTGAGCGAAGGTGGGGGGGGGCAAAAGCAGCGTTTGATTAAATCTGCGGCTGACATGTGGGACAGGTGAGATTGATGAGGTTCCTCCGAGCTTCACACTGTGCAGAGAGCAGGGGTACAGGAACAGAACGCTGCAGTGTGGCGGAGCAGGGCTCGGGGCCCGCTCGCGCCGTGGGGTCCCTCGGCTGATTAATGGCGCTGGAGGCCCTTCAAAAACAGCACTCCCTGCAGACGGGGGCCCAGCGGCGCTCCAAAAATAACCAGCCCCCCAGCCTCCCGTCCTAACAGGCTGCAGCTTCTGAAGGAAGCGGACTTCAATGCTGCCTGGGGGGAGATAACCAAGACAAGCCCTGGCGGCTCGAGACAGGAAGCTGTAATCTGCCTCATTAGAAACTAAACGTTTTATGGGCTTTTTTTGTAGTTTATGAGAACTGACAAATACTGACAGGCGATACCGTATCAACTGCAGTATCGCCTTACCTGCTAATGTGATTATACGCATAAAGGGCACGAATGAGCAGAACCATCAACCCATCAGCGACGGCGGCTCGGAGCGCCGGGCCGCCTGTGCCGGTTTATTTTGGCCCGTTGCACGACCGCTTCAGCAGAGGAGGAAGGCGGTGGGTTCTGAGTGACGGCTTGAAGGGGTTCTGGACAGTCCTGACAGGAAGAGTCAGATCACCAGGACGCGCCGCAGCAGGGAAATCTACAAAGGTCTTTTGCTTCACGCTTCCACGGTCAGGCAGCAGTTCCTCTCTCATCCTGGGGCCCAGAAATCTCGCCCCAAATAAATGAGGAGCTCAGCTTCAACCCATTCCTCAGTTCTAAATAATCCTGAAATCATCACTCATCTCACGGCTACCGTGGGCCTCTAATAATAACAAGCTGCAAATCATAAGCTTTTATTAATCTTCCAAGGGTTTAAAACCACTATCAGTACGAGACGGACGGGCCTGCGAGCAGTTAGCAATGCCTGCGCGGTCACATGGAAAGCAGCTGTGTGCAGCTGGAAACGCCAAGACTAGCTAAATTCATAGGTAACTTTCCCCCCCCGTTAGATAAACACGCTCATGCCAGAGCTACTTCTTTCCATTCCTTCAAAACGGCTTCAAACGGTTCCGTTCGCCCACTTCCTTCATCTGTGTTTACAATAGAAAATACGTCCCCCCGGCTGGAAAAAAGATGAATGACGGGAGAAATAATCAGACATGAGAAACACATAAAAGTCAAAATCTGCAAATAACAGCTGGCACACACGTCGTAAATACGTCAAAGTTTAATTAGGCTCACAGACCGCAGGACCTGCAGCAGCTCCCCAGCTCGGACGCCGGCGGGACACCAGATACTCCTGTGCTGGAATTAAAAATAAAACTCCACAAAAGGCGCCAAATCAGACGCGACCTGCCGGGGGGAAAAGGAGCGAGGCGCCGCTCAGCGACATCACAACAGAAAAGGAAGGTGCCAAAACACCCCCCCCCTCCCCCGCGTGATGCCGGGGCCGCTCTCACGCCTTCAGCCGACACCAAAGGTCGGTGAGTTTGGGGCGTAAGGGACAGAGAAGCAAACCAGAGGTCACTTCCTCTTCCTGAAGCGACGGGGCGACGTAGGGGGGGTCATGAAGGGCTCACGCTGAGGTGAGTTCAGGGAAATCGTACAGACAGAATTCAAAAGTCTCAGTCGGACCCATGAACAGAAACATTTTAAAACCCCCCGGAAATCCACAAGTTGTGTATTTAATTAGAATTACACAGAAACAGCATCAAACTCCCCTTTAGTTTGATTATTGGATGACGCCCCCAGCTCGGTCCACTCATGGCGACCTCATCGTTTCACGCGTGATCGCACCCACGCCAGTTTTAACGCCGCCCCAGCAGCATCTCGGCCTCTGACCTCCATCGCACCTCGTCTCCGTTTCACTCCTTCACCTTTTTCAACACTTTTCCCAGTTTAGGAGGGGAGGGGAAGCGTCTCCGCCTGACGCACATCACACCTCGGGGCTTTGTGAATGTGCCGGCGTTTGCACTCGGCCTCCCACATTTGGAGAAAATTAAAACATTATTACAGCGTTTCTGCTGTTATTGCTGCTAATGAAGTTCTGCTGAGATGCTTTGGAGCGCCCTGAAAACAAGGTCCAGTCCCCGTCGCTCACCTCCTCTCCTCTCCGCTCTAACAAAACACATCTGGGACAGCGGTGACCACGAACGCCACGTTACAGTTCATACATCAAGCAGCTACGCCAGTTTTTGGGCAGACGGTTGAGGTTTTTACGGCACTATAATGCACGAACAGCTAAATAATTAGCATCGCTGCTGTACTGAAACGTCCCCGCCAGACTAACGTGTGCTCGGGGACTCGTTGTTTGCCTTAACACCCCATTTATTTCTCCAAACCAGACGGAATACCAGGAAAGCGGAGTTGTCAGTTACAGTAGGTGCGTTCCTAAACGGTGTTAAACTCGTGGCGCTACTGAGGGTGTGGCGACGAGGAAAATGAGCTCAAACTGTAACGTACAAAAGTGTGAGAAAGGTGTCAGATTAACACTGTTTCAGCGCTGCAGTGGCGTCCTGCCATTTTCACTTTTCACCATCCACAAATGTGCCTCCGGCTTCCTTCATTTCATCATAGCTCCATTTTTTTTCTTCTTCATCTGTTTCCCAGGATCCGTTTCCCCCGGGGATATTTGCATAGCTGCCTCTGCTTTCATCTGTTCTCTACACCTTCCCGTTTTAATTTAGAGCAACTGATACCAGAGGAGATAGTTTCTATTGATGTTTCGAACCTCCAAAAACTCTCCCCGCCCTAAAACTAAAAGCAGCTGTTCTAAATACCCAAACTTCCCCGGACAAATCCTCAGGTATTCACAAACACACATTAGAACCTGAACAGACTGTTAACATGGAAGCAGGCCGAGGCGGCGTCCTGCGTCTCAATCCAAGGGTGTTGACCACATCCACCTGCCCGCTGCTTTCATTAATCGCATGTTTTCATTCCTGTGTATGATTCACTTTAACCAGGATCAAAGCAACGCGTTTGTGCAGCTCCAAAGAACATTGGAATCTTAAGGAAATTACAGGAATAGATCGTTTTAAACCCTTCATCACATGATATATCATTAACTTGTGTTTAATGAGATCAGTACATTAACAGAAGCCATAATAAACTCACATTAATTAGTTTAACAGGCAACAAAAGGCTGTGTGATCCCACAAAAGTAAACACACACACACACACACACACACACACACACACACACACACACACACACACACCAGATATTCTGTTCTTATATGAAAGGAAATAAACACACAGTCAGCCATTTACACTGCTGTACCTAAAACCAATAATTGGACTCCAACTAGATATTCACTACATTGAAATAATAGAAACATCCATCTAAATGCACAAGTCGATCACAAAGTGTAAAATACAATTTTCTTACATTTTGGATTAGATTCCTTACATGGAAATGATCCGTCTCTGTTCCACATTCTCATGGGGAGACAGGAGGGACAAAACAGTTTTTATGTTTCCTGGCAAATATCTTTAAAACAACAGGAAGTTCAGATGTAACTTTTTGTGACTTCCATATTTCTGACCACACACACACACACACACACACACACACACACACACATTATCTATCTATTTATCTATCACAGAATACGTTCGTTCTGTGTCAGAAAAAACATTGTTACCGTGTGTTGAATATGGAACCCCAGATTATGACGTTTACATAAATCATGACGTAATCCAATTGTCTCAATTAAGGTCAAAATAAAGGTGTCGCGAGGACTCAGCGATGTGTTTGCGGAAGTGTTCAGACATTTGTCAAACCAAAAATTGCGACCAACTCAACTGTGCTAATGTCGCCACATGGTTTTATATAGTAAATAGGAAAATACTGCAGGAAAATCAGCGCAAAGTTGAGCGAATTAATAACACGTGAAGCGAATCTCTTCATTCAGCACAACACAAACGAGCACCGCTTCCATTGGAGCAACACCAAGAACCAAAAGACAACAAGGTCCAGCAATGAGAGGAATTTTTCCTACCTTGTTTTCCGAACAGGCACCGGAGCAGAAGAATCTTTTGGGGGATCGAAACTTCTGAATGAATTTGAAAAGATATGTTCCGTTGGTCCGCACGGGCAGCGCCATCTTGGATTGTGACGTCAGACTACGGCGGCTTTGAAAGGACAAAATTAATTTATAAACACTACTAAACGAACATCGTTGAAAACGAAAGGTATAATAAAATAGTCATTTATTAAAGTTGTTGTTCCTGAAATATTATCTTAATTATTTAATTTGTTCCGTATTATCCTGGTCTGTAGCACAAAATAAACAGCTTTAATCCACCGTCTCCTCAGCTGTTTGCCCTGCTCTGCCTGTGAAGGACGAATATATGTAAATACGCATTCTTTTGTGACCACATGTGCAGCAGGCTGCAGAAATGTGTCGGACTTAAGCAATTTTCTCATTGTCCATAAGTAACATTGTGTCTAGACCGGTGGTTTCCCTGGGAACAGCTGCGTAACTCGTTTATACTGTAGCTTCGCTCATTACAAAGCGCTGGTACACAGTGATTATAGCACAGAGTTGGGTTTCAGAAGGTTTGCAGGGCTGCAGACTCAGACCTTCTCTTCTAGAAGTTACTGACATCTGCTCTTGATTTTTTCCTCATGCACCTTTTGCATCTGGTTGTGTTTTCAGAACAAAGTACATAGATTATTATTCCATATTCATTATTATTTCCTGAGGCGCCGAGGCTGACATCTTTGGTGCTTCAGACCTACAGAGCTCATTATCTTCTGTCAGCTCAGGATGACGAGTGATGCAGTCAGTGGAGGGGAGACGGACGTGCTAACATATTTATAAATGCAGAAAGAAAACACCCCCAGCGGCTGTACTGTAGACGTTGGGTCTATAATGACACATGATGGGAATGCTTTGCAACACTGTTTTGTTTTTTGGTATTTTCTCTCTTTGGAGTCACATTTGAACAACACTCAAAGTGCTGATGTTGGTTCTGATTCAGCAGCTTAATGTGAAACAAATCTGCTTCAGTTTGTTTGTTCCTGCGTTTCACCGCAAGGTTCATTTCATGGTGTCGTGATTCTGCCGTCCTGAACATCCATCATCCATCATCCATCCATCCATCATCCATCATCCATCATCCATCCATCATCCATCCATCCATCATCCATCCATCCATCATCCATCCATCATCCATCCATCCATCATCCATCCATCATCCATCCATCCATCATTCATCCATCATCCATCCATCATCCATCCATCATCCATCCATCCATCCATCCATCCATCATAAAACAGCCAAAGAGGCAAAGCCTGATGGGTAGTGAGTATATGGCAGCTTGTAAACATGAGATCATAGTATTAAATGTTTGAATTAAAAAAGCCTCAATGATTGATTAACCACCCACAAGTTGATGGCTGTCAGACAGACAGACAGACAGACAGGCAGGCAGGCAGGCGGACAGACAGACAGACAGACAGGCAGGCAGGCAGACAGACAGGCGGGCGGACAGACAGGCAGACAGACAGACAGGCAGACAGACAGACAGACAGACAGGCAGACAGACAGGCAGGCAGACAGGCAGGCAGACAGACAGGCAGACAGACACAGACAGACAGGCAGGCAGGCAGACAGGCAGACAGGCAGACAGGCAGGCGGACGGCATCCTGGTCATTATTCTCTGAATTCTCTGCATAATAAACATTCAGGGTTTTTTAAGGGAGAATCTGGGATTCATTATTAATCTGCGTGACTGTGAAACCTTCTGTTCTTCAGCACGTTAAGTCTCAGTCGTGTCCGTGCGTCCGTGCGTCCGTGCACGCCCGCCTGTGAGGTCGGCCTCTACAGAAACATCAGCCTGGAGAATGTTGAACGGAACAGACGTCGGCCTGTTTCTGCTGACGGTGCAGAAGGTTAAAACACTGATTTAAAATCTAATATAAAGTCTGAACAAACTGCATCTAAAGTAGAATTTAAAACATAAATCAATGCCTACAAATACAGATATTTAAGAATAAAGGAACAAAGTGAGTTATCAAGAGAGTAAAGACACGTGGTAATAGGGGAGAAAAAACACCAAAGATTGTGTTTATAGTCAGAATAATGATAAATAACAACATTAATTATGTTAGCAAAGAGTTAAATTACCTGAATCAAGGAGAAAAGAAGGACATGAACAAAAGTGTTTAAATGCAGAACACATAAAAAGATAATAAAATCTACACTTTAAGCAGGAATAACTGAAGCAACGTCTCATGTCCACTGTTCTACCGTCTTGGTTCTGACCCGAGCAGCTGCCGCCTTCTCGTTCGGGCGGCTCCTCGCTGCGACTCCGGTGAATTTCCGCACCATCTGGACCTCAGACTCGCTTCTGGAGGACGGTCCGGGATGAGCGGGGCTGGAGGACGACTGATTGTATCATCCGTGGAGGGTATCAAATGTTAATGTGATGTAAGAAATTTAGAGCAGAATCAGGCCCATGCTGCAGCCTTCAGGCCCGGCTTTGATCTGCTCCCTAAAACCAGCCGAGACCAGATCAAAGAGGGGACTGATGTCGCTCTGATGAGGACTCTTCTCCGCCGGGGCATGTTTACGGCGGACATGCAGCAGGAGCGCGCGCACGCATGAGTGATGTTTATGTATTTTGGATTTATTGGTTTTTGTTTGAGTTGATGCGGCCCCAATAACACAGCCACAAACAGCCCCCCCCATAAAAAATATCCGTTATTATTATCAAAACTACGAAAACTGTAAAAACAGACAGTTTTCAGCTCGCGGGCGTAAAGCTTTACAGTTCTCTCACAGGCATCTGGGGACGCATTACGTCGCTATCCGGTTTCACGAGCCGAATATAAATGTATCCAAGATGGACGCATGAAGGATTGAAACCCAATTCCAAACCATCACCGGAGGTAAATGGATCCATCCCGCCAGGATCCAGGCACAGATCTCACAGGCTGGTCCAGCAGAGAACATTTACATGGAAATCCAGAATTTTCTCTCTGGATTCAGGCTACACCATCAAAGTTTTTAGAAGTCCATGTTGAAAATCTGCAGGTTTATTCCATTAATGAGCTTTATAACAACGTGTTTTACATTAATTTGCTGATTAATGGCAGAATTCCACATGTTCCCCCGGGCACCACGTGCAGACGTTTTAGCCTTTAAGCCTTCTCGCCCCCCCCCCACACACACACACACACACACACACACAGCTCAGAAAGGTGCCCATTACTGTCGGCTGACCACCTGAAGCAGAAATGTACATTTACAAATTCCCAGTAAATCCGTTCAGTTTCCCGGCAGCATTTTGAGTTTTTCTTACGCTGTTGGGCAGCGAGAGGCCTGATGACAGCTCCTCAGCTCCCCCCCCCCCGCTCCCCCCATCAACCACCACCTTTAACCTGGGGGAGGGGACATTTAAAACACGGGAGTGAGATGTGTCCATGGCGAAAACGTTCCGTGAGTTTTTATAATTCAACCTGTTGAGCAACGCCGGGAATCATCCGAGCAGGAAGTTCTCCCCCCTGTGACGGCTGCCACACGACCTGCAGGGAAGGAGCGGCGAGGTTTAATTATCCAGCAAGCCGACAGCGTTTCTGTCAACAACAGACGAGCGGCTCCATCACGCCAAGAGAACCCCAGAATAATTAACAGCTAGTTTAAAAGAAGCCGGACCCGTTCACCAGAACCGGCTGATAAATAGGGGAAAAAAGGCCCATTTTTGGTATTAGAGCTTCAGATTCTTCCTACAATCAGGACAAAATTATAATGATTATACTTTCAGACATAATTTCCTTTTTTCATCTTGGTTGGTGGGGAACTTCAAAGGTTTCTAATCAGATACATCTCCACCGGCAGGACGCCATTTTCCAGCCAGCCCGAAACCTCAGCCGTGGCGCTCCTCTTCCTCACTTTTCCTGCATGAATAAGTGATGAAGGGACAACACAGAGGCGGTTTCTGTGTGAATAGATGTGTAACGGCGGCGGCGAGTCCTGATCCCTGCTGTCAGCACGGACGTTCGCCCTGGAAAACAGGAAAAAAGGAGGCGGCGGTCCGAGGTTTCACCCCCAACTGAGCGAGTTCATCAGAGCAGCTAAAGACAGGTCGTGTTCTGACCACTAGGTGGTGCCAAATAACACACACCAGTAAAATGGAGGTTGTGTGTTGTTATTTATTTGTTATAGTCTGAGTTTAGCTCTAATTGTGAGACTTTATGGTTTTCAGTTCATTTTAAAAACGTGGTTATTTTTGTACTTTAGGGACTGATCACATGTAAGGCAGAGAGCCTTGAGGAATAATTTTCATACACACAAACACACACACACACACACCATGCAGCTGACCATAACCTATGTTACGCATAGTCAGCTAGCTAATGCTAGGCTAGCACATAAGGATTAATAATTGTATTTACGTAAAACTCAGTAAACTTCTCCCTTTCTTGTAAACAAATTCAGCTAATTTGTAATTATAACATAATGGATCATAAACAGCCTCATTAATCGCAGATTTTTTTAAAATTTGTTTTTCTGGGGGTTTATTCAGCTGCCTTCACGCCGCGACGCCTCCGGTCAGCTCATGGAGCCCCTGCGACCTCGCCGACACCTGCCTTTATTATAATGACATTTCCAGCTTCCTGCCACATGTATTTGTCTGAGTAACACGTTCCTTGTTCGGCTATAACCGCCAGCTCGCACGGCGGGAAGGAGCAAGGTGGAGAAAAATGACAGCGGGTCGAGCCAGGAATCGGCTACTTTGCTTTGTGTCGATGTTTCACATTTTCAGCTGCAGGGTTGCCAGTAACGCACAATTGCTGCTTCACTGAACTGTAGATCTGCTTATTTGAAAAGAGCTAACACATGTTCTGAAACAGCTAGCCGCTATTGGACATGTTATGGCTTTAGGAACCAATACGGGCAATTGCTTTGAACTTCTTAGCATAAAAAAATAACAGCGGCATTCGATTTAATGTGCTTAATTCTATGGTTTCAACAAATGAGGAGTATTAGCGGAGCTAACGTGCAAGAGCGGCCTCTCAAAAGAACTCTAGTTTGTCTGCAATGTCTTCACACTTTCTGCCCTCCTGTTTCTCATGTTTTCAGAATCTGCTTCTCTTCTGTCTCCCTGCTGCAGCACATGTGGCTGGGAAGTTCTCCCGTTCCGGAACGCTCCGGTACCGCTTCTCTCGAGCTCTCTAAAGTCTCGGAGATGGCCCGTTCATCCAGAACCTTGATGAATGAGCAGAACATGCTTCTGGCAGCTGCGGGACCCCCGTCCCCGCATGAGCGGGTGTCCTCTTTAATCATCTCTGGTTGGAGTAAACGGGCGCGCTACGACCGTCGGGTTGCACGTGAGGTCTCCTCCTGGTGGAGAGAGTCAGCAGGACCAGGCTCGCAGAGGAGGCCCAATTAAGGTTCTCTAACTATCCGTATCTGCACCGAGAGCGGAGGGGTAATGAGCTCCACCGCAGTTCACGGCTGAAGGGAGGGGAGCGGGTCACGCTGGTGGAAACGACGCTCGCTGATCAGCGCGCGACGCTCGGCCGGCCCGAGGACGGAGTATCGTAAAGAATCCCATATGTGGGAAGGTGGGAGACGGAAGATTTGTCATGTGGAGATGGTGCGTCAGAGAGACACCACATCTGCGCATCAGTAGCGCGCTCGGGAGGGAGATCTTCTGCGCTAATCAAGGCGAGGAAAAAAACAGCGGGGTCACGAGGCAGCCGCTCCAGCCGCGTTACCTTGGGAACCAAATCTGGCCGATGTAAATAATGTCGTCTCCTCGTGCCATCTGGAAAAGATTGAGGCCTCACACTCGCCTGTTCGCCGCGTTTGGGATCCGTTACGTGTTTATTTGCGCAGCTAAGACTCGGTTGGCGAGGAGGATTATAAAGTCGGGGATTGAGGGGGGGCGCGTACACAAACAGCGCTATTAAAGATGGATTTCTGATGGTTCCCGGACAGTAATGATTTCACAAGGCAGGAGGTTTTTTTTTTTCTCTTGTCTCACAACTTCTTCGCTCAGAATTGAAACCAGATGTGCACAGATGAGAAGCCCAATTCTTCTGCTGAGCCAAGCGGGTCGCATCAGCTCAAAATTAAAGAGGAGAAGAAGAAGGAGAGCTGGGTTTAACCAGTTAAAACATTAACCAGTAGGGGCCACGATGGGTTTGTCTAATCTGAGCCACCGTAGAAACACGGAGGAGCATCCGCGGAGGAGGAGCCGCCTCAGTGGTTACCGAAAACATTTATTAATTCATTAATGAGTCAGAGATAGTTTAATCAGAAAGAATAAAACCACCAACTGGCTACAAATCAACATTCAAGACAAAACCGATAAAACAACATATTATTAGTATTTATGCTCTAATATCATCTTAAAGTAAATATTAATATTTAGCCCCGCCCCCAAATTTCCTGTCATTGTTTCCACGCGTCTGAGTTTATGTGCAGATTTGTTAACAAAAACACATCTGAGGAGATTTTTACAACGAAAAGCATCTGCATCTGTCTCCTTCTCCACTGACTGACCAGAGCAGCTTTGTTAGGACGTCCATCCATCATCCATCCAATCATCCATCCATCCATCCATCCATCCATCCATCCATGCATCCATCCATCCATCCATCCATCCACCCATCCATCCATCCATCCATCCACCCATCCATCATCCATCCATCCATCCTCTACCGCTTATCCGGGGTCGGGTCGTGGGGGCAGCCTGACTTCCCTCTCCCCAGCTTCCTCTTCCAGCTCATCCGGAGGGATCCCCAGGCGTTCCCAGGCCAGTCGAGAGACATAGTCTCTCCAACGTGTCCTGGGTCTCCCCGGGGGTCTCCTACCGGAGGGACATGCCCTGAAGACCTCACCAGGGAGGCGTGTGTTTTTATGATTGTTCTGATGTGGAATACTGAGATTCCTCCCTGTAAACGGCTCCTGCAGCTCAGAGGAGCTTCAGCTTCACCCTTCACACGCACACGGAGCGACAGACAGAACATTACTAAATATCTAAAGGTTATTGGAGCAATGGGAGTCTAAATTAGTCACAAATACTACTAATTCTGCTAATGGACAGACTTAAAATCTCACAAATAACACGTGAACTGCTGCATAAACCCCCCATTTACCATTACACCTGAAGGCAACACTGGATGATAGATTTAAGATTACACACAAAAAAGCCTTCAAATGTGCTAAAAACCCAAAAAGTTACCACCACTACTACTACTAATAATAATCATCATCATCATCATCATTTTTGGCCTGGCTATGTACAGGAACACACTTTCTGGTCATCTGGTCTACATTTCTGGGCTTTGATCCAGTTGAAGGACATACGGGAGGACAAAGCAGCAGTTCTGACAGGTTTGAGAAGATAGAGAGATTAAAAAAAGACTGAGACATGAGACGTGGATGACAAATTACACCCTCTTTCCTTCAGTCTCCATAATGTGAGGGAGGAAGTGAAGCTGCCATGTTTCCTTTGCACTTCAATCCCTCACGCCGGCTGGCAGCAGATGATCCAGGCTGGGCCTCCTCCCGATGGAGCTCCGGCTCGGACTCACGCACTAGCGTCAGCTTACATCTGCTGGGCTGTTGTGAGGCTTCTCTGCAGGGAGATGCTAACACGCTCAAGATAAGGTATTAGCACCAACTGGCTAACGCGTGCAGAGCACCAGCTAATGACAAAGGTGGATACCAGTAAATGAGACAACAGCAAAGTTGTTGAAAAGAGTGTTAAAAGTTTCCTTTAATGTCTCTGTCGCACATGAGGACACATCCATCTTCTCTCCACCTGATCCATCCTCCTCACTCGTGCGGCCCACTTCTAAGGGGGGATTGATGCTGCGTGTGCAGCTCGACACCCCGGTTCTTAACCTGCCCTGCAGATGTGTGCATGCATCTGCAGGGCAAAAAAAAAAAAGGATAAAGACAGAATTACGGTCCGCAGTGTGTCAGGTTTATTCCTCTTCTGGCTCTTTTGTTAGTGTCGTTAAACCCTCGACCTGAGATGAAACAGCTGCGGAGGAGAAATGGTTGCTTGTAAATGCTGCTACACTATCATACGTGTTGCGTGTCACGGCTCAGTGGGCCCAAACAGACAATTCTAGATGTTTTCTTCTCATTGTTAACAAGTGGCAATGCCAAAAGCTTCCAATAGGGGGCGACGCCCCAGTTTTCCGCTCACATCTGGCTGCTGGAGCTCGCACGATAACTACATCTGAAGTTAAAACAGCATGAAAGCCTCAGCGCCCCCCCCACCCCTCCTCCGAAGCCATGCGGGGCTGGACGGGCTCCCAGCGTGGAGGAACCCTGCGGAGCGAGCTCTGTAGCGCAGACAACAACTGGCACACAGGCTGCGATCTGGATCCTATGTGGCATCCACACGTCAGCAGAACTGAACTTATTTAAAAGCCCTCACCTCACGATGAAACCCCGTCCAACCGGGACGTGACCAGAATTACAAACAACCGTCCCGTGTGTGCGTTCTGAGCGCTCCTCTGCTCTCGTTCCGACTCCTGGAGGTTCTATACGGTCTTAATCTGTTCTCACACAAACGGGTGGGTTCTGTTTTCTCATGTTGTCTTAAGATGAACAAAGATAAAGTTCTCCAGAACCACGAGCATCAGTTACGAATCAAAAAGTCGCTCCTGGGAACCGCCACACACTTCGGCGGGAACGTACCTGGCGGCTGTAGCTACGTCGTTCGGCCCGGTTACGGCAGAGATGTACGATATCTGAAAATGGCCTCAGATGTCCTTCAAGGCTTCATTCTGAACCACGCTGTTGATAAAAGCGACATTATCAAAGAGAAACTAATTCAAACTCCAATCAAAATGCAACTCGCGTGTTTACTGTGGGCCTGTGGGTGTAGTTAGGATGATGGGTGTGCTGATAAGTGGCCTGATTGGATGTTTTCCTGTGGTCAGGGTGACGATTTGTGTGTTTTCTGTGGGTAAATGAGGCCTGTAGCTCTTTGCCAGCTGGCTGCTGATTTGTGTGTGTGTGTGTGTGTGTTGGGGGGGGGCATTCCAATTAAATCAATCAATGAAGTTCAAACTTAAACGAGCTGAAGGTCTTCGTCTCCAGGACCTGAAACCTTTTCTCCCAGAGTGCGGCTACTGTCAGCGGTTCTGGTCCACCCACCTGGCTGCTGCTGGAGGTTCTGGCAGGGAGTGAGAGCAGGAAGAGGGGGATTCCTGCAGAGCTCGAGCAGGAAGCCACGGGATTTAAACGGCCTGTCAGAGGGCTGCAGCAGGATCTCCGTCGATCCAGGCTGACGAGGAGGTGGTGCAGCACAGGGGTCGGCTCCTCTCCTCCAGAGACACTTCAGACCTCTGGAGACGCTACACTGGTGACCTGTCCAGTGTCTCCAGTTGGCAGCAGAAGGATGGCGTTTGGGGCCCGGCACGCCCACCCATGCATCCACGTGGAGCTGCCAACAAGGCTCCACCCCCCCCCCCCTCTTTTCTGCGTTTTTTCTCAGGTGACGTGGGGCGGGCGGAGGGCAGCATTCTCGGGCCTTCAGCCAGGACGTCCGACTTTGAAACGTAAGAGCCGAGATCACAGAGGCCAAAGAAAATTGATATTCTCCCGCTTACGGCTCCCTCGGCCTGCACCTTTGTTGTGGGGGCTTCTGCTTTTAACTGGAAACAGGTCACCCCCCCCCCCACACACACACACACACACACATGTTCAGGTGTGTATCACATCTCTGGGTGACAGCTTGTTAGACCCGAGCACAGCCTCCCTCTCTGCTGGATCTTTGTCCTCACTTGTCAGGAAAGATGACGAAGCGAGAGAGAGAGAAAGTAGAAGAAGAGGAGGAGGAGAAGAAGAGGAGGAGGATGACATACACACCATCTGTCTCATTTAACCCCTCCACTCATGCATTCACAAACTTCTAAATATGAAACACACACAGACATTTTTCATTTGATTTGACCTTTTTACCCTTTGGAGAGAGAGGGGGAGGAGAGAGGGAGAGAGAGGGAGAGGAGAGAGAGGGGGGAGAGAGAGGGAGAGAGAGAGGGAGGGAGAGAGAGAGAGCTGCAGGGGGAGAGAGGGGGAGAGAGAGGGGGAGAGAGAGAGAGAGAGAGAGGGAGAGAGAGAGAGAGCTACAGTGGGAGAGAGCGGGAGAGAGAGGGAGAGAGAGAGAGAGAGAGCTACAGTGGGAGAGAGCGGGAGAGAGAGAGAGGGGGAGAGAGATGGAGAGAGAGAGAGCTACAGTGGGAGAGAGCGGGAGAGAGAGGGAGAGAGAGAGAGGAGAGAGAGAGAGAGAGCTGCAGGGGGAGAGAGAGGGGGAGAGAGGGAGAGAGAGGGGAGAGAGAGGAGAGAGAGCTGCAGGGAGAGAGAGAGGGAGAGAGAGGGGGAGAGAGCTGCAGGGGGAGAGAGGGGGAGAGAGAGCTGCAGGGGGAGAGAGAGGGGAGAGGAGAGAGGGGGAGAGAGATGGAGAGAGAGAGAGCTGCAGGGAGAGAGAGAGGGAGAGAGAGAGGGGGAGAGAGCTGCAGGGGGAGAGAGAGAGGGGGAGAGAGAGCTGCAGGGGGAGAGAGAGAGGGAGGGAGAGAGAGGGGGAGAGAGGGGGAGAGAGAGAGAGAGGGGGAGAGAGGGGGAGAGAGCTGCAGGGGAGAGACAGAAATGCATTTTTCCTCATTCATTCATGCATGCACACATTCCCATCCTGATCCGACTGTTTGGTGAAAAGTGCGCGTAATGAATAACAAATCCTGGTCACCGTCTGCCAAACCATAAAATCAAAAGTCAGAGGGGGGAAAACCAGGTTTGCGGACGCGGCCTTTGCTTTGTGTGTGTGCAGAAAAGCAACTTTTATCTCCGTTTCACGCTCGTTTGGAAGTTTTCTTTGGTCTCCCCGGTCGGCTGGCCACGCCGCCAGTCATCCAGGGAAGCAATTCCCATTCCCGGCTCTTCGTTCCACATCTGCTGCGCGTCATTACGCTGGAAAATCCACTCTCATATCTACGTTCTGCCCGGCCCTTTGAGCTAAACATACGTTTTCCAGTGGTTACGAGCTCGCCGCGCCGGCGATGCTCTTATTTACGCGCAGCCGTCACACATCAGGTGTCTGAATTTCATCAGTCGTGTCCGACTGTGATGGATTGTTGCTGCAGCCGCTCGGGAACTTCAGATTGACGCGTTCTGCGTCGGCCCAGAGACGCAGGAAACTTATATTGAATGATAAACCATCGCGGTTGTGCTTCTCTACCTGCAAATATTCGTTCATCTCCAGGAAACATGAGGCATTAACAGTGAGATTAGTAGCATTTCTGTGCACCCAAGCCTGTTTTATGCATAATTAGTTCAGCCATTGGGGGTTTGAAGAGCGTTTTTAATCAGCAGCTATTGGCACCGAAATGAAGCTAGTACCCAGTTTTGGCTTTGGGACAATTCCTCAATTCACTGTTTTGATTTTCATTGCACAAAAGACTTTTATTGTTTATAAAAATGCGGGTCCATCCAGCAAAACACTGAATCAAAAACAGACGGTGGAGGAATAAAATCGGCTTCCTGCTGTTTGCGTTCGAATTCTTTGTGAGAACAACATCTGTGTGGAAAGACAATGAAAATCGTGTCTAGTAGATGGAGGAAATCTGAGATATTAAACTCAGATTATATTTTCAGCACCTTGTTTGAGATTGTCTCTCGAGCTATATCAGGCGTCTTTTTCAGGATGTAGCGATACCAGGGCCGACCACCAGGGGGCGTTTGTGCCTCCATACTCAAGGTTTTTCTCCATTTTTGATGCTAATCCACACCAACAATGTAGCAGGGGGGGCATAATGGGACACTTCTCACTCCCAATTCTTCCAAAACAGCCTGAAGATTCAAACGTTGGAGGAGGGACGGGACACTTGAGAGCATTGACAACTTTTGTTGAAGTCCGATGCATAAAATGTCCAGATTATTCCGAGCGTAACCCTCCTGTCGGCTTTCCATTGTGTCCAAACCCAAGGTCCTACAGGTTTAGACACCGGATGAGTGACGGCTCCCTGAGGAGCGCTCCAGATTACAAAAGCAAAATAAAGTTGAGGTTTGTGTCCCCGGTGAATTTGGCGCTGCGCAGGAATAATCTGAGGCTCTGGCAGCTGCACGTCTGAACAACCAGGAGAAAAAGATGATTCCTCAATGAGACCCGACACTGCTGGAGGAAGAGAGCCAACAATTTAAATATTGGCAGCGCGCAGAGTCTTGCAACATCCCTCAGCCATGTGCACGCGTCCTCCTGCAGCCCCTCCGGAGGGGAACAAAAAGAGTTTGGGCTGATTTAAATTGGTCGTCTTATTACACGCCGACATTTGCATAATTTTTACAGAGAGGGATGATTAGAGAAATTGTCACAGTGGATTCACGTTTCTGCAGCAACTGATTGGACCTGAAGGCGGCGGAGGAAGAGGAGCGAGGCGGGGAGCATTGTTATCCAGTCAGAGGTCACACAAGATGTGCTTCAGTGATCACAGAGTCTTTGTATATAATGAAGGTTTATGTGGTTTCTGCTCTGTGTGCGCACGTGCGTGTGTGTGTTCCTGTAGATGCTACATGTTGAGTAACAAAATACGTCTTCTACCAGCAAAGTGAGGACATTTTGTTCGGCTCGAAGGCCTGTTTGAGTGTCGAGACATGGTTTTGAGGTTGGGTCCAGGTCAGGGTCTGGGTCAGGGTCCGGGTCTGGGTCAGGGTCCGGGTCCGGGTCCGGGTCAGGGTCCGGGTCTGGGTAGGAGCTGGGTAATGCCTCATGTCT
Organism: Takifugu flavidus; assembly: GCF_003711565.1. Lineage (NCBI taxonomy): Eukaryota > Metazoa > Chordata > Actinopteri > Tetraodontiformes > Tetraodontidae > Takifugu > Takifugu flavidus. The sequence goes on along the minus strand of NC_079520.1, from coordinate 2,771,291 downwards.
ACAGCAAACAGGTCAAATTTAAACATTTGAAACAGTTAAACATGGAATCTGTGAGATGTGCTGACACGTATTGGTAAGAATATAAGTGGTACCGAGTAAATGTCCCCATTTATAGGGACACAACAGCAGCTCCACGAGACCAAAATAGCTACTTTTCATACTTGTGTTCTAGTAACGTCCCTAACAGACTTCCTGGCTTTAGCATAAGGGCTTAAATTCTGAAGAAAAGCCACAGTTAAAACAGTAGAAATGACCAGTGGAAAAAGGACAGCAAAGACGGTAGCACAAAAAGAACATCTCTCTCTCACTCACACACACACACACACACACACACACACACACACACACACACATACATACAATGGTGTGGATGAACTATAAAACTTGTGTAATAAAGCTCCAGCGTTTCATTTTATGCTACCTTTTACACGCGTGTGTTTGTTATATTAAATCGATACCGATCGATATTTTAACCGAAAAAAAATAACAAAAAAAATATTTTTTTATATCAACTTATGTGAAAAATCATTCAGCGTCATCATAGTGTGGTTCTATGAAATATTTAAATATGAGATCTAGTAATTAATACAAATAAACATGAAAATGAGTTGAAAAATCTTGGGTTTTTTTAGGAAAATTTTCCTCTTTAAAGTCGCAAAAGTCTCGTTTTGTGTTTGACAACTTCGGTTTCCTCTTTAAAACCCCAGACAACAAAAGTAAAACCGGTTTACGCGCCTCGGGAGCTCAAAGTTCCCGTCTTGCTGCAGCCACCGACGGTCCTCACGGTCAGGTTTGCTGGGAGGAATAAATCACGCAAAATTCCCGGCTCCGTCACGCACCTTCCATCAGGACCGGGCCAAAAATGATAGTTCCACACAACACCGCCGCTCCGCGTTACATGTGCGCGTATGGATCGAATCATGGAAGTATGACACGTCGTGACTGCACCCTGAGTTATGCTCTGATTTTCCCGGGACATCAAAAAGCGTGGACGCGCATCGCTCAGCCGTGACATGACATTTACAGCCACTGATGTGTTTCTGCTGCTGCGCCCGCTGGCGGCGCAACAATCGGCTCCGCGCCACATGAAAGCGCGTCTTCCCTGCCAGCTTCTTTGTCTCCAAACTGATTTTTAGTGTTAATATTTTATCCCAACATGGCAAAAAAAAAAAAAAAAATAAATAAAACTATACGGGGAACTTTTAATATCTGTCTCACGTGCACGCAGACGCCATAGGATCCTGCGTAAAAATGCGCAACAAACGCGCAGAAGGGGAAACAGAATCAAAAATCAATGTTTTAAAAAGAAAAAACTAGCGCGCACGCAATTTTGCGCACGCGGTTTTATTTTTACGAGGATTTTCGTAAATTTACAAACTTTGGAGCAGCTTTTTATGCCCCTGCATGAAGAAAATCTACTTTGATGTAAAAAATAAAATAAAAAAATAGAGTGAATAAAAGTGAATAAAATAAAACCACAAGATGTTTTAATGGAGACAATAATAAAAATACACGAAGACGGTGAAATGATCATTTATTTCGAATGAATTCCGAGTTTCACATCAGCTGTTACTTTAAATTTAGCCATGTCCAAAATTTGCAAAAACTTTCTCTCAAGAACAATTTCACTACAGAAAAAAAAATCTTCTAATAGGAAGATTACAGTGAGGGGGGGGGGCTGACCCCTGACCCCTGCAGACTGCCCTTCCAGTGACGTCACCAGCGCAAGATGGCGGTGAGGATGTTTGGGGATTTGGGGGCTTTTGCACGACGACAACACGATTTGTTTGGACACGTCGAGCTACTTAAACTTGACTTAACGTCTCCTAACTTGACACCACTTCATCCCGTTAAGCCCCAGAACACGAAACGCCCCCGGTGAACGTTTGTTTTTGTGACCCGTGTAAATCCAGGACGGAAGGCCGTCCGTCAAGGGTGGCTGGGGGCGGGGCGAGGCTCGCCAGGTCACCACAACACCTTGACAATAAGACCCACATGTGCCGCGGCGCGCTGGGATGCCGCCTCGGGGCCGAAACTCGCCCTGCATGTGGAAGAGGTTTTCCACTCAGCTGAACGGGGCTAACTCGGCTACATTGGCCACATAATTTGCGCTTCCCCTCGGCGCAGGTAGCGCCTGCACCTCACACCCCCTCTGGCTCCACCTTTGTAGCCACTCGAAATAAAACACCTGGATTCAGAGGCGCACGACGCCGGGTTTGCGTTACACCAACAAAGAGCACCTTCGCCTCAAAAACTCGCAATTAAATAGGAGATAAAATCTAATTTAGCGTCGGCGCTCTTCGGGCGTTCTGGTTCCATAAGCAGTGGATTCTTACCACAATCTTCTGGAGACTTGTGACAAAATATTAATTTGACCAAATAAAATTTTAAAAAATAATCAGTTCCAAAGGTGCTGGAGAGGGGAGCAGGAAGCAGGAGGTGCTTTTGCCCCACAACAGCTGACCCGGACGCGCTTTTGGCGTGTCGCAACGCACAGAAAGACCGGGGCCCAGAGTGCTGACGAGAGGCTTTATAGTGTTCAGCCAACCGGGCTGCAGCTCCCCATGGGGGGTGGGGGGTCAGAACGTCGACGTGGGGCCTGAGCTGCCCCTTGACATGACCCTGTCGAACGTGAGCGGAACCAACGCGATCTGTGGGCCGCCAGCAAGCTTCAGGCTAAGGTAAGACGCCCGCTTCTTCTTTACCGCGTTAATCGGGATTATTTAGAACCGGATCGTGTTTGTTTTCTCCCCGTCGACCGTAAAAAGACCCGTGTCTCGGAGTAACTGGCGTGTTCAGCGCTAAATCACAGGTGTTCTAGAATCACCTGTACAATGTGCGTCGTTCCGAGGGCGCACGTGACCCATCCGGCTCGCGCCCAACATCCACCGTCACACAAAAACAACAAACCGTCGCGCTGCTGCGATAAAGCAACACTTTTCTATTCAATTCCATTCTATTTCTATTCCCAAACATTCCCAAACCGAGCAGGTGCGTGTCGTGTATGTTCAACACGCACGGCTCTGACCTCTGAGGTCATTTTTAGCGTTTCTATAGCAACAGGCCACCGTCCCCACACCATAGTCCTCCACGCCATGTTTTGTTTTACAGATGTTGAATCGCCGTAGAAAGCAGATGTTTCAGTCTCGTGCTGCCCTCAAGCGTTTGAAACTTTATTGACACGTTTGTTCCAGGACATTACTACAGTTAGAATGTGGAATATATAGAATATATAAGTACTTTAACAGCCTCTCTGTGCTTGGGTTTGTTATTGTTGGTGTAAAAGTAGTAGTTATAAAAGGAGCACTATTGTAACAACCTAGTACTAGTAGTAGTGGCAGAATAAGAAAAAGTAATACAAGTGGTATCCAAGGTAGTTTTCTCTGTCAACTGGACTTTAATAGCCTTCTATTAACTAGGCTAATAGTAGAATGCTATTATAGCCTTCTGCTAGCTGTGTTAGTAGTATTGAGGCATTAAAGTGCTGTTTTATATTGCACTATCATTACAAGTATACATGTATACTTGTGTTAGTATTAACATTGTGTCCATCATTGTGCTAGCAGCAGTACTACTGCAGTGATGTTGTGTGTTCACAGGTTATGAATCCGTCAGCAGAGGAGACAGAATGAGCATTTGTAGTCGGTGAGTACTGATCTGACGACACCAACGGGTCTGATGCTGCAGTGCTTTTATCTTCCGTCACCCCGGAGTCACTGGGAGCGTTTATTGATGCCCGCTGAGGTCCTCGCTTTAGCCGCAGCCGCCATCAGCACATTTCCAGCTTGTGTAAACACAATAAAAGCAGAGGTCACCGTCGGGTCACATTCGCTGTCGCTGGTTTTCATAGCGGCTGCATGAAGGCTTGATTCTGATGGGCACAAAGGCAGCGCGGCAGCACAGAACCGCACGTTTTATGACCAAGCGGAAAACTCGAACCCTCGCTCCGACGTGAGGCTCAGGCGTGTGAGTCTCTGGCAGCCTTTATTCCTCCTTTGTCAGTCCTGGGGGCTGCGTCACCTGAGGTCAGAGGTGTGTGGAAGTGGACTTTAGCCAGAAATTGTGTTTGGCGCCTGCGGCTGAGGGTCTCCGGCGACACCAGCTGGGTTAAAAAACAAAACGAGCAAGAGAATAACAGCGTGCGGCGAGCCGTGGTTAAGCCTGGAAAGAAATAACTGCTCAGGTCCTGCTGAGTCAGCACAGCTTCGGTAAATGGGTCTTTCTGGATGTTGCAGTTCTACGTTTTCAGTGGATAATTTTCCGGTCGGAAAAGGGATGTTTCTGTGCTGATGGTTGACTTTTCTGTCCTGTGTTGTCTCCCGGTTGCTGCCGCGCGCCCAGGGAGGGAGGTCACTGTACAGAGATGGCTATGGTATGCCTGACAGACTTTGAGGAATATGCCAAGGAGCATCTATCGAAGGCCACCTGGGATTATTACGCGGCCGGAGCGGATGAGTGCTGCACCAGGGATGACAATCTACTAGCTTACAAAAGGTACGGCCGACCAAAACAGCTTCGTCGCCTGCACCTCTGAAACATGCAGGCTCAGCTGTTGCTGCTCACCGGCCACGGTTCACACACCAGTTTCTTCCAGCAGAGGTCGCCCTAATGAGCCCATAATAACCCTAACCCATGATGCACTGCGGCCAAAAGCCCCCGCGTTGTTTCCCCTGCTGATGTGCTCCTCTGGGTCAGAGGCTGAACCGCTCATTTATAAGGGTTGGAGGAAACATCAGACAAAGAAAACTTGTTTTGTCATTAAAAAGGGACAGTTTCAGCCCATTATTCGTGCAGTGTCAGTTATCACCACTAGATGTCGCTAAAGACCGTATTGCTCTTCCTAAAACGTGTGCATTTCAAACGCTTTTAAATTCATAAATGAAATCGTTATTAATGTATCCACAGAATAAACAACCACATTAGCATTCAATTCCTTTATTTAATTCACTGATGGTGATTTGTTTTTAACTTTAACTAATTTATCCGATTTAAACGATCAGTACAAAGACATTCTGATTGTTGATAGCCTGAACGTTCCCGGACGTGTTGCTCATCTGTGCTTCTATCTCAGGATCCGTCTGAGGCCTCGTATTCTGCGGGACGTGTCGGTCAGCGACACTCGGACCACGATCCAGGGGACCGAAATCAGCTTTCCCGTGGGCATCGCACCCACAGCGTTTCACTGCCTGGCCTGGCACGAAGGAGAGATGGCCACAGCCCGGGGTGAGAACCCACACAGGACAGAAGTGACATCCATGCTTATACAGCCCCCCCCCCCAGCAGATAGATGAAAAAACGTTCTTTCCTGACAACTTCCCAGCCACGGAAGCGCTCAACACCTGCTACATCACCAGCACCTACTCCACCTGCTCCGTGGAGGAGATCGTAGCCGCCGCCCCGAACGGTTACCGCTGGTTCCAGCTGTATTTGTACCGGGACCGCAAGCTGTCGGAGCAGATCGTGCACCGCGTGGAGGCGCTCGGCTACAAGGCGCTGGTGCTGACGGTGGACGTGCCGTACACCGGCAAGCGCCGCAACGACATCCGCAACCAGTTCAAGCTGCCGCCACACCTGAAGGTGAAGAACTTTGACGGCGTGTTCCAGGTGAGATTATTATCAGCGCGGCCTTTTACACCTGGGATTCTTAAGAGAAAAGTTTTACATCCTTCATTAACATGTTTAAATAGAATCTTGCATTTTGGGATTTTTTTAAAAATTGGGACGAAAGCCGAAAAAAACCCGGCACTCACGCATGTTTTCCCAATTCTCTAAGCAGGAGGCGGCAGTTACGGAGGAGTACGGGATCCCCGCCAACACCTTGGACCCCTCCATCAGTTGGAAGGATGTGTACTGGCTGCAGTCCATCACCCGGCTGCCTATCATCATCAAGGGGATCCTGACCAAAGAGGACGCCGAGCTGGCCGTGGAACACGGCGTCCAGGGCATCATCGTGTCCAACCATGGAGGGAGACAGCTGGATGGGGGCCCGGCCTCGGTACCTACTGAAAGTATAGTGAATTATGCATGAGCTGGACATTCTCAGCTGTGCACGCTGCCCTTCTTCACGTTACAGATTGATGCGCTGTCAGAGATCGTGGACACGGTGCAAGGCCGTATCGAGGTCTATCTGGACGGGGGAATCAGGACAGGAAGTGATGTATTAAAATCCCTGGCCTTGGGAGCCAAGTGTGTTTTCATTGGCCGTCCAGCTGTGTGGGGCCTCGCATACAAGGTAGAACATCCATCACGGGTTCGTCAGTGGTGGGACCCTGAAAATGTACAGGGTTATCGCTCTGTCTCCATGTTTCCCATCCTGGTACCAGCCCACATTCCTGGTCACCACTTCTGTTAGAGGCTTTACTCCTGCTGAAACTGCTGAATATATGAATTATGGGTTCTGATCTTTCAGGGTGAGGAAGGCGTGAGGGAAGTCCTGCAAATCCTAAACGATGAGTTTCGTCTGTCCATGGCCTTGTCAGGTGAGCTGGTTGGTTACGGATCCGCAGTCGTGTTCAAGTCTCTAACAAAGTTTCTGCCCCCCCCCCCCACCCCAGGCTGCAGGAACGTGGCAGAAATCAACAGGAACCTCATACAATTTCCTAAATTCTAACGGACCAGCAGAGGGCAGCAGGGAGCCGAAACGTGGCACATACCAGCAAGACTCAGTCAGGGGCAGGAAAGCATGCAGCTGCATCATCTGGACCATTCATGTACAATATGGATTCATGCAAGAGTGTGAGTGGGACAGTGTCATGGCAAAGGTGGACCTTTAAGGTGGAGGTGCTTTTGCTATTGGAATGGAGAGACAGAGGCACTTTTCACGAAACCAACGCACTTTTTGCTTTTTCTGTGACAAACGCAACAGTTAATAGTGATCAGTACACACTCCTGTTTGAGATGCTGCCTGTGCTTGTGGTTAAATTAAAAAAAACAGCTGACAACGAGAGAAGGTTACATGTTTCTGTTGTTTGTTGTAGCGAAAAACAAGAATTGAATCATTTTACTCATTACAGCAATGATGCAGGTCATTTAGATGGAATTTCTTAGCTGAGAGAATATTCCCCCCTAAAATGAGCAAATTTGGGTAATTTTGAATCAAAATACCATCTGTACTCTGTAGTTAAATGAGTCAAAGTAGATATAATGTTTATATGAGTGGCAGGTGTGTCATCAGCATAGAACATGATAATTAACATGGTGTTTGGAAATTAGGTCGCTCAAAAATAATCTATATATAAAAATAAAAGAGCAGGAGGAACACATCCCTGAGGAACGGGTTCCCAATTCACAGAAAAATATTTATATCTTTGAAAAGGAAAGTGAAAAAGAAAAAAGACCTTTATTACTAAAAGACATCATTTTGGAGCCTTTTGTCTGTCTTATTGGTTTCAAAATGTCTGATTCGGTTTTACAAATACTTAAGAAATGTGAAACCTTTTCGCTGGCATTGTAGAAAGTATAAGAACTGTGGTGGGAGAAGGTGCAGAAATGCACAGATACCGTGAAAGGGAAGTAGCACAGGAAGTGACTGAGGTCTCGGTTCTGGCAGAGAAAGGAGCAATGCCTACACAGATGCGTTTGCTCGACAACCATTCGGCACTGCACGGCAGACAGGCGCTGCTCAGTTTTCTAACCAGGTGGACCAGAACACAGCAACAGGCTGGAGGGAGGCCTCGGTTCCAGTTTGCTGAGGAAGCTCTCTTCCAGGTAGGTCGAACGCAGCCGCTGTAGACAAAAGAACCAGACTGCAACAATAGAAAGACCCAGAATACTGACATGAAAAGATGCTTTACACAGAACAAACGTAAGCGAGTAAACGGCGCTTAACTCCAGATGTTTGTCAGGCAGTGAGTAGGAAAAGTGAATCAGCTTTAATTAAACCAACGGGGGTTGAAAATTGAGTCATTTCCCACTCAACATCAGCCCTATTGGTACCAGAAACACCTGAGAGTCATCTTCAACAAACAAAAAATACCTTTTTTAATAGATATAATTCATGAAATACTTAAAGAGTCAAGCTACAGTTCACGTTTCAACATTTCCATATTTCATGGAATTCAAATTACTGGATTTAAAGCTAAACACTTTTTTCTCAACAAAATATCAAATTACATAAAGACCAAAGTGTGAAAGAAGAAATCCAGATACAGAGAACATGATTCTTTCCATCTGTCTGAAATTAAAAGGATAGATCAAACTGAGGAAATCTGTTTTAGTGCACTTAATATTCTTATTTTGACTGTAGGAAGTCTCATCGGCGTAACAGCAGCCCACAACCCCCAGAGGCTAATGAAATGGTGTAAGTTGTTTTAAAAGCATATTTTTTTTGATAAAATAGTCTTTTTAGATATAAACTGTTTAGAATATGTAATTTCATGACAGCTGAACCTTCTTAAATTATGGTAGTTGCTTTCAGTACAAAATCAAAGTTTACCTCTTCTATACATGTCCCAATGATGGTGTGCAACAAGGTTTGGTTCTTGGGTCCTTTCTTTTTGGTTCTTGCTACCACTGCCCTGCTCTCTCCCTCTGCAGGGGGAATGGAAATGACAACAGCCCAGGGAGGCTGAGCCGCAGGCTGGCTCGCCTGAGCACCCGGCACCAGTCCAGGGATCCACCGAGACCTCCGGCTGAGCCAGAAAGACTCCCTGCTCTACCTGACAGACCTGTCCAGCAAGGTGTGTGTGTGTGTGCTACTTTCAATCCAACAATAAAATACTGCCACAGATTTTTAACTCATTCAGATTTTAATGTTCATTTGTCCAGACAGACCCTCGACTCCGGCTCTCCTTGTACCTCCCAATAATTTGCCACCAAAGCGCAAAGAGAATGCAACAAAGCCCAAACTGCCCCCTCGGCCGCTGTGTAAAGTCTTCAGCAGCGATGAACACGGATCAGCTGTCCTGCAGGTAAATTTGTCAAATACTGAATATGAAGGTACCCTTTTGGATGCCTTGGATACCCTTATTTTGACAGTCAGTGATGTGTGTCAGATGTTTGTGCGTCAGATTTTTCCAGCCTAATGTGTCAGAGGTTGCCAGCCTAATGTGTCAGATTTTTCCAGCCTAATGTGTCAGATGTTTCCAGACTAATGAGGGTTTCCCCTCCCCCTCGCAGGGCTTTCAGATGTTCCGGGCGGATGAGACCCTCTGTGACGTGGTCTTGGTTCCCGGCGACAGCGACGAAACTTTCCGCGTCCACAGAGTCATCATGGCGTCGTCCAGCGACTATTTCAAGGCCATGTTCACAGGTGGAGGGGAATGACAGTAACTACCCTAAACACTGGGCAGAGGCAGAGTTTTTAACCTGTTCTTGGGCAATAAATATAAATTATATGTTATTTAAGACAATAATATAGAGGGTACCCTTTCAGAAAATAGTATACTTGCAGGGTGTCCTTGTTCATCACTACAGATATTTGCATTTGACTTTGTCCTCAGAATGAATTCTGTGCTGCCTCATTTGTATCTTGCTGACTGGGAACATAGTGCTTAACGCAAATCTTCTGAAGCGGTGCAGGATCATCCGTTCATCTTTTCATCCCTCTCTCCTTGTTCTCCTTCCCCCCCAGGAGGCATGAAGGAGCGGGAGATGAGCGAGATCAAACTGCATGGGGTCACAAAGTTGGGCTTAAAGAACATTATAGATTTCATCTACACGTCCAAAGTCAGCCTGGACATGGGTAATCTCCAGGACACCCTGGAGGCTGCAAACTTCTTGCAGGTCATGCCGGTCCTAAGGTTCTGTAATCGGCTTCTAATCAGCGAGGTGAGGCTGAGGTCCTGCTCATTAATCTGTCAGTCTCCTCTGTATTCAACACTCGTCTCTAACGTCTTTGCTCTCAGCATCAATTATCCGCTACAGAACAAGGCCTCTACGACCTACAAGTACAGTATGTTGACATTCAGCCGGTTTTCACCATTTTTTTCCTTTCACTTAGATCACTGTTGACAACTGTGTGGAGGTGGAACGCATCGCTGCGGACCTGCATCTGGAGGACGTTCAGCTCAACATAGGTGACTGTCAGGAGCCTAAATAAAAGCAGTAGCTTCCGATGTTGTAGCGTGGAATGACATCTTTGTCGTTACACAGTGGAGTTTGTGGTCAAGAACCTGGCCATGTTGGTGGACTGTGGCCGATACCTGCAGCTCTCTGCAGCCACCATGGCCAGCGCTCTGGCCAGCGACTCCCTGAAGGGTTTCTCCGAGATGGAACTCTACCACATCGCCCGAGAGTGGCTGGACCATGACTATCCCAACCGCCGCTCCTCTGTCTACGCTCTGATACGCCACATCCGCTTTCCACTGATGACTCGCAGCGAGCTGTTTCAGATCTCCCAGGAGGACCAGGAGGAAGGAAGCTCCTTGATGCGTTCTGAGACGGCCTGCGCCAACCTGCTGCTGGAGGCATGCAACTACCAGATGATGCCGTTCATGCAGCCAGGCCTGCAGACGGAGCGGACGCGGATACGCTCAGATGCCACCCACATTGTGGCGCTGGGTGGCGTGATGCGGCAGCAGCTGGTGGTGAGTAAGGAGCTGCGGCTGTACGACGAAAATTTCAGACAGTGGCGGGCGCTGAAGGCCATGGAGGAGCCCCGTTACCAGCACGGCGTGGCACTACTGGGTGGTTTCCTCTTCATTGTGGGAGGTCAGAGCACTGACGTTTCAAACCGTTTTGCTAACTGGTTAAGGTTTGACCCTTCAGCACCAGGTTCAATGACCCATCCCCATCTTCCCCCTTCTTTTCTCCTCTTGCTCAGGCCAGAGCACTTATGACACCAAAGGTAAGACAGCCATAGACAGCGCCTACCGCTACGACCCTCGCTTCGACAAGTGGATCCAAATCGCATCGCTCAACGAGAAAAGGACCTTCTTCCACCTGAGCGCCCTGGCCGGGAAACTGTTTGCAGTGGGTGGGAGGAACACCTCAGGAGAGATCGGTGCGCCCCAGCCTGTCGTTTACGTGTTAATCAGAGACGTGTGACGTACTTTTTTTCTTAAATCTGTCGCTCTGATCAGGCACGGTGGAGTGTTACAACATGAAGAAAAATGAGTGGACGTTTGTGAGCAGCATGGCGGAGCCTCATTATGGACACGCAGGCACAGTTCACGGGGGCCTCATGTACATTTCAGGTATGGACAAACTGATGGACGAAGGCAAATTTTTCAGGAGCAAAGGAGACAGTTTCAGTTGTGATTTGTGATGAATGCACGTTTGTGCATCTCAACTGGGTCCATTTCTGTAAATGTAAAGATGATTGGTTTTATGGTGCTGAAAACTGTCTTCACAGTAAAGATTAACACTTTATTATAAGGACATGAGGTCACATCCTTCTTAACTTACCCACAAATGTTGAGTCACGTAATTTTGGAACACAATCATGTGGTAAGGGTGGTGTCCTGGTTTAAAAAAAAACGAAACTGTCTGGGAAAGAACCAAAGAGGACGTCAGTCCACAGACGTCAGTTAACAGTCCAAAAATAAACAACATCTTATGCAACCATAAATTGTATAAAGTTCCCCTAAGTTTTAATTTTAAGGGAACTAAAAAAGAAACTAGTTTCAATGCATCAAGCAGTTTGAACAAATGTGGTGCATGTCTGGATGCAATACGGTCCCCGCAATGTGATTACAACAATATAAAAACGTGGCTTATGTAAGGGGCAACATGTTATTTAGCAACATTTTTCTCAACCCGTCTCATAAAACGCCTTCAGCGCTACGCTCTGACCTGAAACCTACATTAACAACAACAGCTTCCTTCCTTCCTGCCGTCTTGCTGTCAACAGAAGACCACCAGTAACAGTCGGCCTGTGTTTTTGTGCACATGTTCACAAAGCAAGCGCAAAATATTTCCATCTACATACAAAACTCTTTGCTTTGTTCCACCGCACGAAGCCGAAAAGGTCAAACGTTCCCTCGGCTGACCCACTTGAAACCACTTCCTTGTCTTCAGCAGACTCTGCTCTGAGCCTGATCTCTGACAGGTTTCTTAACCTTGGACAGGAAATTGTTCTTTCAGTTTTGGGTGCAGAAAATCCCACACGTGGGTCTGAGAAACAGGAAACTAAAAGACCTGTGGTTGAAATGCTTTAGAAGACAAAAATGTCAAAACCCTGCAGACCAGCTGCTAGATCTTGAGTTCGATTGTAACTGAAACAGTGCAGTTTGTGTTTGTCTTCCAAACACAACTGGAGGACAGAAAGGACAGGAAACACCATCAGTAGGTTCCTCAGCAGCTGTGCAGAGGTTTAAATAAAATGTACGTGGTTGTTCAGTAAAGGAGGACAGAAATGAAGACAGACTCTGCTGAGACGGACGTGAACTAGACTAATGAACGACATGGGCAGGTTCTGTTCTGACCCCAGAACACCCGTTTCTATTTGGGTAATCTATTATAATTCAGAATAATGAACATAGCATTTGTCACATTTGCATCATTATTTGCTGCTGATGATTGTGCGATTATTTGGGGTGAGATGGAATCAGCAAAAAGGCTCGCGTGTCAGCAAATGTATCTGTGTGGGAGCTTTTTCAATTGCAGGAGCAAAAAATATCACCGAAATTTAGCACCATTAATGAGGAAGTGGTTGTCTGAGAGAGAACGGGTGCTTTTTGGCTCGGTGAGAACAATCTGCTTCACAAAACTGTGCAGGAATGTTTCACCTTGTTCTCCATTAGCCTCAGTCCCCAGAGTGTTTTGTCCTCTCAGGTTCTCCACCGTGAGAAAAATAAAAATTGATTTGACGTGTCCGCACAGGTGGAATCATCCGTGACACCTTCCAGAAGGAGCTCTGGTGTTACGATCCTGTCGCTGACATGTGGAGCCAGCGGGCGGACATGCAGGAGCTCCGCGGCCTGCACTGCATGTGCACGGTGGGGGACAAACTCTACGTCATGGGCGGCAATCACTTCCGGGGCAGCAGCGACTACGATGACGTCCTGAGGTGCGAGTACTACAGCCCGGACGTGGACCAGTGGTCGACGTTCGCGCCGATGCCACAAGGCCAGAGCGACGTCGGCATCACTGTGTTTAAGGGGCACATCTATGTGGTGGGAGGCTACTCCTGGAACAGCAGGTGCATGCTGGACTTTGTGCAGCGCTACGATCCGGACCGCGACCTGTGGGACAAGGTGTTTAACGTGCTGGAGCCTCTGGGGGGGATTCGCGCCTGTACGATGACGGTTCACATGCCCGAGGGGGCGGTGGATGAGCCGCAGATACAGGAGTGTCCACTGCAGCCCTCAGAGGGTTGATATTTCATCTCCACACAGGCCGTTTCTGAATCTTTGTTGAGACAAATCAGCGATAGTTGAAGTTAGAATCCATCGGACACGTCTGTCACATGTTGCGTCTGACCCACTTCTTGTCCTGAAGATCAAATGCTAAAGCAGCAGATGTAGCGACACTTGTGTTCTGAAGTCTTCCAGTAAAAGGACAAAAAGTGAAGGTCCTCGTCCCCTGGAAGCACCCTCTGAAGCAAAGGCTTTACGTTTGCAGGTGGGACACAAAGTTACCCTAAGAAATTCTCTCCCCCCTGATAGTTGCTGTGCTTGGAGGGGTGATTATTTAAGCCCCGCCCACTTCTGTATTATTTTTTTTCATTGCCTGTCATTTCTGTGAACACAATAAACCCTTTTGGAAAATATGAATCCATTTAATCTCCACTTAAAGGTCAAACCGTGACCCATCTTCACCAGCTGCTGATTTCAAACAGTATAAAAATGGGTAACGTAAGAGGGAGCCAAGTTTTCTGTGTCTGACCAGCAATCGCAATCTGAGTTACCTGATGTTGAAAACCGCGTTGCCCCAGTAAAGTAAATCATTTAGGCAGGTCTATCAGCTCCACACTGAAAAGGTTCTGAGCTCACTGCAAAGACAAAACAGCCTTTAATGAGTTGGAACTGAAATCTGCCCACTGGCTACCATTTCAGAACAGTCACAGGGAATTCCCAGTTTGCAACACTAAGCAGAAAAAAGGCTCTCTATCATCTGAAAGATTCCCTCCGGAGCTGAGATAGATCAGATCTGACCAGGAAAAACGGCTGAAACGAACCCGTTGAAGCCGGTTTATGTTTATGTATTATGACAGATATATAATAGAGCAGCTGCATCAGTCACAGCCACTTTACAGGCAGACTGGTTTTCCAGGAGAGCACATCCAAATAAACACAGCGGGGAGGAGCGTCCTTGAGACGTCATCCTTCACCTCAGATAGCGGCGAGATCAGTTGCTCGACCAAGGACGGAAAACACTGAGACACAGACGCTCTGCGAGGCTGAGCGGCACCTCAGACGTCTGGGTCTGCACATTCAGGCCAAAATGATTGAAACAAATGGAATATCAGCACGATTCCGTTGGTTTTTGCTGAGCCGGCCATTGAAATAAACATTAAATGCGACAAGGATCACTGACAGTGATGGCCTGCCCCCCCCCCCAAGAACCAGACCTCAACCCCATCCAGCAAGTTTGGAGCAAGTTGGAAAATTGGACAGAATAATTGGAGAGAAACCTTGGCTTTACTGTGTCCCGTTATAGTTTACTGAGAAATCACGCAGAGCTCAGAGGTCAATAAAAAGAAAAAGAAATGGAACTCCAGCATTAAAGTGTCTAATAAACTGACTTCATCATCTTCATTATGAAGCATTCTTACAATGTGTTCATTTGGGCTCCTTGAAGGTTCCCTTGCATTTCTGTTGGAATCACATGGTGTCTGCAGCTAATCTGAGCCACCACTGTCCTCGACGTGTTTTGGAAGGACATTCCAGCCTCATTTGATCTGGCTTTTGTTTGGCCCTGAAGTGGCACGGCCCCCTTCAAATTAATGTTCTGGGTGGGCAGAGCTGAAGCACAGCGAGCAGAAGGTTCCATCCTACAGATAGAGCGCATCACGTCCACAGCAGAACCTCCGAGTCCTCAGAAACTCCATTTGGGAAGATCTCCTGCAGCACTTTTCGTGTTCTGGTCCCTGGAAAGATGTCCTTGAGCGGCGACGTGTGTGTGGTGACGGGAGCCTGCGGATTCCTGGGAATGAGGCTGGTGAAGCTGCTGCTGGAGGAGGAGAAGCTGGCTGAGATTCGCCTGATGGACAAACACCTGCAGCCTGACCTCCTGCTCACTCTGGAGGGTAAAGTCAAAAGATTTCATACTTTTTAATGAGACAACATTGCTGTTTTCCCTCCCGTTTGTTGATCAGTCGATGGACTCAGTGGTAATTTCATGCTAACTGTCAGACTGCAGAGGGGAGACAAAGCTGTCCATGCTGGAGGGAGACGTCAGAGACGCCGAATTTGTGAGAAAAGTCTGCCGAGGAGCCTCGCTGGTCTTTCACATGGCATCTATCATCGATGTGTACGACTCTATGGAGTACAGTGAGATGTATGGGATCAACGTCAAAGGTAAAGAAAGTCCCCTTAAATCAGAGAATATTGTAGGATCCAGGAAATAATGAGAGAGTTTTTGGTTTGATCTGTCTCCCCCCATCCTGGAGGCAGATGTTTAAGACTCATGCGATGTTTTTCCTCCACCGCCCCTGAATACGGGGTCGCCTGCAGGGACGCAGCTGCTACTGGAAGCCTGCATTCAAGAGAACGTGGCTTCTTTCATCTACACCAGCACCATCGAAGTTATGGGACCGAATTCCAACGGTGAAGCCATCGTCAACGGCAACGAGGACACGGTTTACAGCTGCACGCTGAAGTTCAACTACAGTAAAACCAAGAAGGAGGCCGAGCAGATAACCCTGCTGGCCCACAATGAGCTGCTCCAGAACGGAGGTCGTCTGGCCACCTGCGCCATCAGGCCGATGTACATCTACGGCGAAGGCTGCCGCTTCCTGTTGGGCCACATGGCCGACGGCGTACGCAACAAGAACGTTTTGTACCGCATGTCTCTGCCTGAAGCCCGAGTCAACCCGGTGTACGTGGGGAATGTGGCCGTGGGCCACCTCCAGGCTGCCCGCAGCCTTAAAGATCAACAAAAGCGAAGCATCGTGGGCGGTCAGGTTTACTTCCTCTCCGACGACACTCCGCACGTGAGCTATTCAGACTTCAACCACGCCGTGATGGCGCCCCTTGGCTTCAACATCCAGGCCAAACCCATGGTGCCGCTCCGCTTCTTCTACTTGTTCTGTTTCATCATGGAGCTCTTCTGCGCGATGCTCCGACCTTTCGTGCGCGTCGTCCCGCCGCTAAACCGGCAGCTCCTGACCATGCTGAACACGCCGTTTAGCTTTTCCTACCAAAAGGCGAAGAAGGATTTGGGTTACGTCCCCCGATACACTTGGGAGGAAGCGCGCCAAAACACCATTGAATGGCTCGCATCCCAGCTGCCAAAGCAACGGGAAGAAATCTTGTATAAGTAATTAAACCTGCGATTCTCCAGTAAATTTGTTCAATCAATGTTTTTCATCATAAAAAAGTGGCAAATATGCAACTTTAGCGTTAGCTAAACAGAGCTAATATTGAGGTGGGTGCCACTACGTGGGTGCTAAACCCCACGGTGTTCATTTCTAATAAAGAATAATAAAACATGTGTGAAAGCTATTTGTTGCAGAGGTTAGGCGATGTTAGGCAATATCTATTACTGCCACTAGAGGCCACCAAATCTCACATGATGGAATCTTGAATTTATAAACAGCATGGGTGTGACAACCTATCATTTCTTTAAATCAATGTTTTTCCACACTTTCTATGGTAACACATTGTATGTAATAAAAACAAGTATTACACATTAGCTTTTATATTTATGCTATACATGAGTATTTGACCATATCAATTAAATAATGTTAAACCTCTGAATCCCTGATTCTCAATAAAGAATGTTGCTTAGATCAAGGGTGGACATGATGAACATTCATTCAGCTACTATTTATTTTATCAAAGGCACCCACCCACCCCCCTCCACTCACACACACAACACACACACACACACACACACACACACACACAGAACAATATGCACCCAGGTCAGAGTCCAGGATTTCAGACAAACAACCCCAGAATACCAATGAGATCATGAAATCACCACCAGTCAAAGAGCTTCAACCAGTTCCCAGCCCTGTACAAAAAAGAACAACAGCGCTCTTACACACACACACACACACACACACACACACACACACACACACACACACACACACACACACACTCACCACAACACAAAGCGAAACAAGTGTAACCCGCTCTGCTGTCTCTGCAGATTTGTTTGATTCATGGGGATTCCTGCCTTGCTTCATGACAACTGACCGCCAGTAAATGTTACCTTAGCAGCTGGACCGGGGTTACAGCGCTGGGCAGAACTGGGATTTTCTCCCAGCTGAGCTGCCACCAAATCTGCAGCTAAACAAAGCTGTTGGCAGTTAAGCTCGCAGGCAGCTACGCTCCACATGCGTCTCTTTGTTAGCACAGAAATGCTTTGGGGATGCAGATGGATATTTCTTTGTGTTTTGATGGCCTGTTTGACATCTCTGGGCTTAGGTAAGTCACCCGTTCCTTATAATTTTGACTTGTTTTGTGCATTTTTTCCTTTTTTTGGACAACCTTTTTAGCAACCATGCTACTGGGGTAAATTACCACGAGTGCATAAGCCTGCAAATTAGATTCGAGGAACAGAAAACCTCATAAATATGGATCTCTTATCATTTAATCCAAATACAGCCTTGTAATTGAGTCACTGGCTCACTCCAACCTTACCCTAACCACCCCAACTAAATGCCTAACCCTAACCTAAAACCAGGTCATCTTTAGGTTCACCCTCAACTCACAATGTCCCCACAGGTATGGAGGAAAACATAGAGTGTTCTGACCTGAACAACACAACCTGGCAACAGTTTCGACAGCATAAGGTGGAGCTGCAGGTCCAGTATCTGCTGTTCACCAGGAGGAACGTGGACTGTGGACATGCATTCAGGCAGGAGTCTCTCATAAACACATACTTCGATGTGTCCCACCCAACAAAGGTCATCATCCATGGGTTCAGGTAGGGAAGACCTCCATGTGGTAAACGGAAGGAGCTTTAATCTGCGGTGCTAATGCTAACCTACACCTAAAATACAACCTTCACTTTATTCATAACATCATGAAGCCTCATAGAATAGCTGATCACAACCAAGACAAAAGCAGGACTCCTTCTTGAGGACCTCGTTGTAAGGTGGAACCGTGTGGTTCTCCAAACTTCTGCGCTCTGACCCGGCAGGGCCATAGGCAGTAAGCCCACCTGGGTGAAGGAGCTGGCCCAGGCCCTGCTCAGGGTGGAGGATGTGAATGTTCTGGTGGTAGACTGGATCTACCGTGCCTCCTTTGCCTACAACCTGGTGGTGCACCGTCACAAGGAGGTGGCTTTGCAGGTCTCCATCCTCATCAATCAGCTGCAGGTGAGTATTTATTGTTTCCTTTTAGTTCCACAGATTTAGGGTGAAGGAAACTGATCTACGTTTGTGTTCTCCACCAGAAACAGGGATGTAAACTAGAGTCCTTCCACTTAGTCGGAGTCAGTCTTGGGGCTCATGTTGCCGGTTTTGTGGGGACTATCTTTACAGGGAAGATTGGAAGAATCACAGGTGGGTCGGAAGTAATGCAAGGTGGCACCATATAGATATATCACATATAAGGCATTAGGAACCCCCTGGAGTACGAGAGTAGACAATATTGGGAGTACAAGATGAAACTGCTGAGACAGAGTTGCCTTGTCTACCAGAGAACCTTCAGCAGAAACAGCAACAGTGGCGGCCTCAGAATTTTCACTCAGCGCGACATTGTTAGATTAAACAGCATCTTCAGGAGACAATGGAGCCACTTGAAGGCCAAACACAATACTCCTCTGTCCTCCTGTTCATGTCGAGTCCGTTTGTCCGAGTGTTGAAAACGTTGGCTTTTGAAATAAACCAATACAGGACCTGGAAACCAAGCAGCCGGGGTTATATCACCACCACCGGCCCGTCCAGCGGAGCCAGCCAGTAAATACTGCAGCAGTTCCTGGTGTTGAGTCAGATGTTCTTCCTCTGAAATAGGCAACGCTCCTTCTTCTGTAAATGATAAATAGCATCATATTATCTCACAGGCCTCGACCCAGCCGGACCCATGTTTAAAAGAGCTGACACCTTCGACCGACTGGACCCGTCCGATGCTCAGTTCGTGGAAGCCATCCACACAGACTCTGACTGTGAGGGAACTCACCATGGGGTAGGGAGGGGGTAGCCCTAATTAGTAACAAGTTCTTTTTCTGAGTCAGACTTCGGAATCTCCATCCCTGTGGGTCACGTGGACTTCTTTCTGAACGGAGGAAAGGACCAGACCGGCTGCACTCGCTCCAGATTCACCTCAAGTAAGTTGAACCAGGGCTAAAACCAAATTGAGGACTCAATCCTTGATGACTGCCCCCCCCCCCCCCGGTTTTGAGCTTCAGTTCTAATCTCCAGTGTACGGATATGTGATATGTGATCACATGAGGGCGCTGTACGTATACATAAGTGCTCTCAACGGCTCCTGCCCGCTAATGGGGATCCCATGTGACAGCTATGAGGAATTTCTGAAGGGCCAATGCCTCAACTGTGATGACTTCAAAGGAAAATGTCCAACCATAGGTCAGAACCCCCCCCGCCACAATCTGTATATATATACGAAAATGCACACAAAGTCTAGCTGGTCTGGTCTGGTCTGTTTACAGGTTTATCGGAAAACAGTGGGATGGTTCTCTCCCCAGTTCCCAAGGAGCAAAAACTCTTCCTCCTCACGTTGTCATCATCACCTTTTTGTGGTGAGTTTGGGTTTTTGTGGTTGTGAGACTTGAGTAAAGCCGTTCCCGAGGTTTATAAATGATTAAATATTGGCTACGTGCTGCTTTTGTTTGTTGTCGTTCCTCCGGTCAGCTCATCACATCCTGGTGGAACTGGAGGTTTCCCCCCTGGAGAAGAGTGCTGAGCTGGAGGTGGGTCTGAGGACGGGAAGGGTCGCAGTACAGCAGAGGATCAGGCTGTAGGTACCACAGCACCTCCAGTCGTCTATTCCCCTCCTTCAAATTAAATCAACTGTTAATGAACGTGAAACCTTCCTGCCTGTCAGTCGGACCAACACCAGCCTGTACCGGACCGTGCTGGCTTACCCAGAGGCTCTGTGCCAGATCGGTACCATCGAGCTGAGGAACACTGGATCTCGATTCTACAGACAGGGACAAGTCCAGGTCAAGTCTGTCTGCCTCTCAGAGTTCCCGTCTCTCAGGTAACCACTGATATCAACCTCCAGGTCTCGTTTAAAGGCTTTGTGTTTGGGAAAAGAGATATTTCAGTTATTCTACATTTAAAAAAGGCTTTAATGTGATCTCTAAACATGATCATTTGGCCCCGCCCCATTTCCTCTCCCGCAGCTGGAGCTTACCTGCTCTGTCCCCGTTTCTACGGCAGCATTCATAAAAGCAAATGTACCGTGATGTTCTTTAGTTCAGCAATGACATATTCTGGAATATTGGAAAAATATGTCATTAAAAGTATATAATTTGGTCAGATGGTATTATAATCATCATTATATTTGTAATAATGTTATTGCTGAAGCTATCTTAATATCATGCGTTGTTGTTCTGGAGTCAGCCACTAGGTGGTGGCACGATGATGTCATAGCATAAGAAGAACATGTTTATAGAATGAATTAAAAAGCATTTAAAGCAGTGGTCAACCCTACAAGGCCTTCAGCCCAGCAGGGGTTCTGTTCTCCCAGGTGTCCTCCCTGCTTTCACCTGGGATTCCTTTATAAAAACGGAGTGGGACAGAAAACGCGTCCGGGGTTAGGGACGAGTCCTTGCTGGACGGCATTAATGACCTCTGGTTTAAAACATCAACAGAAAACCCATTTGGTGATTTGAGAGAGGATTAAAGAGGGCTGATGAGGAGATTACGATTTTAATTCCCTCCATTCAATTAAACAAGAATGAAAGAGAAACATCTACAGTTTCTCAGATGCTGCCTGTCAATAATCAATCGATATCAAGTAATAAGATGCACAGCCAACGCTGTCATAATTGTAAATGCGAAAGTGAAACCAGATAGTGAAACCGACCTCTGTGCTGAGCGTTTCTCTGGAAACAGAAGTCATCAGGTTATTCCAGGAAAAAGAGCAGCCAAAGGGAGGACTAAATACTCCGCCATGTTTAAGAAAACATGTTTGTTAGGTACCTAAGTTCTCTAAATACCTAAAGATTGCAGCAACTGCTCGGATTAAATTGTCTTTCATTCTAATTTAATCAAAGTGAATTAATTCATTTGCATGTGTGTGTGTGTGTGTGTGTGTGTGTGTGTGTGTGTTTCAGGCGGGAGAAGCCACTGTGTGTGATCAACATCAACATCAGACGAGGCACGCCCTGGTCACATGACCTGATCCAGGCGTGCTTTTAGGTGCCTCATAGCGCTGCTTTAGTGGTTTCTGTATGTCACCAAGTGTTATTTTAGAACTGTTAAACTCAAAACTGTTTATGTTGATGTTCAACCATTAAGTTTATTCTGTTAAAAAGTTTGCACATGCACCTTAATGGAATTAAAATTGGCATTCATTTAAAGAAATATGGAGGGAAAGCTCATGTCTTTTAATAATATGTACTAATATCATAATATCTGTACTCTCACTGCTTACAAAAAAAGCTTTTATGGACAATTTGTGGGGCCAATAAGACAATAAATGGAAAATACGTCTCTGTTTTAGTCCAATCACTGTAATTCTGATGTCAGCAAAAACAGACAACACAACCCAGAGGATGTAGTATGTGTGTATTACATTGTTATTCACAGACCAATAATAAGCAATAACAACAGTTTAATATTTTCATCGGATTTAGAGTTTGAGAAGGCAAAAATCCACGACAAGATGAGAGAATAACAATTTCATAGGTCTGTTATGTGATACACACTTTTTTAGCTTCATGGTGCTGGTGTAGTTGATCTTCCAGCCAGTAGGTGGAGACACAGGTTCTGAACACGACCGGGACAACGAGTGAGGAGGAGGCAGCGTCCAAAACAAGTGAGGTGTGACGCCTTCGCACCGCTCCGCTGTAACAAACAGAGCGTTCGGAGGGACCGTTCTCACAGTTTGGGCGTGTCGGTGGGAGCCAGCGGCGCTCTGACCCTCAGGAATCGAGGTGGGAGGTTCCTGCCACTATCATCTCCTGCAAGGTCAACATTGAGGTTAGAATTAGGAATGTCACAACACCCACAGCACAACCAGCGTGTCCCTGCGCTGATATATCCTGCCAGGCACATGCACGTGCGCTCTGGCCCCTGAGGCGGCGGTGCCAAACCTGGCAGGTGAAGATGTCCTGCAGCATAACGTTAAAGCTCAGAGGCACCGCTGGCGCGTTTTTGCCTCTTCGTATCGAGGCTGAATAAATCCACCATGAAGGATATTTACTGCCCCACAGCCGCCCGGCAACCCGGACCCGTCATCCGAAATATGAGCCTCCACCTGTGATTGGTCAGGAAGTCTGGCCAAAAGGGGGTTGGTGGGGGGGTGGGGGGTGGGGTGGGGCATCAGCAGGCAGAGGGCGCTGGATTATTAGCATAGCGTTGGATTTTTTTTAACAATCCCTATATTTCTGAGCTCTAATCCCAAACAGATAAAGAGGCAGCTGTGGTGTGCATTACCTCACCACCCCTTGGCACAGCTGCACCATTGAAACACACACGCACGCACACACACACACACACACACACACACACACAGAACCTGAGAGGCCTATTCTGGTCACAACGGGCCATCCTGTTCCATCTGTATGGGCAAAGATGAGCGGCGGGCTAAAGCAAAATGCTAATGCAGAACAGATGGCAAAGAAAGACTTTTAATCTGGAAAATAGATGAGCCAGCCATCCAAAAACTGAGGTGGCAAAGAACCCAACTGAAAATATCAACCCCTCGCTGCCAGTAGAGGACCCCGAACAAACATGAACAAGATGCTAATTGTCAGAAAGCACAAAAAGACAAAAGGTTGAGACGCGCCAATGCAGAATCCAACTCTCAGCTAATCTTGTGCCTATTTGTGTAAAAAAACCATTTAGTAATTCATAGTTCTGGTTGGCCAGTCTCACGCCACCTGTATCTGACGCTGGGTTAGTAAGCAATGTGCACCACAAGCACCAACTGCACTCAAGCCCCCCCCAAGCAACCGAGCTCTCAGGTGAGGTACTTACATGTAGCTTAAGTGGTGACCCAGTGTGTTAGCTCCAGCACCCTGCCCTCTACCTCAAATAATCCCTCTCACTGCCATAATCCATTAAGGAGCCCGCCACATCAGCGAAGTCCTCCAGAACCAGGCTGGTGGAGTCCTCACCAGAGGGCAGCTCCGGATCGGACCACCAATGCGGGGGCGCCCGAGATCCGTCCACGCTGTTCTTACTTGGTCCCTGAGATTGTGGTGGATCACCGTGCTGGTAGGCAGGTGCTGGTCCCTCGCCTTTCTGCTCAGCTTCCTGCTCCTTGGTGTAGCCGCCATCGCTGCCGCTGCCGCCTTCGCTGCCCTGCGAGGCGGGGGCCAGCACGTGGTAGAGGCTGGGAAGACGGATGTCCAGCAACATTCCGCTCTTGATGTAGAGCTTGTTGTTGAGGTTGTAGAGCTTCTCCGCGATGTCGTAGCCCAACATGATGGAAAACAGCCGAGCGATGTAGCGGTTTTTAGACATTAGCAAATAGAGGCGGCGGCGGCGCCAGGTGATGTAGCGCGAGTCTTCTTCTGCTGTCAGGGTCACCTGAGGGGCAGGAAGAAGATGCAGCAATATCGACATGTCACCACTTCATAAAGTCTATGGGGAAAATCACAGTGATAACAAAGAGCCCTTTGTCATCGGTGCCAGTACGGTGCGCATGAACTCACACACAGTTGGCTTAAAGTTTGGAATTGTACGTATCTGTCGGACCTGGAACTTCCCGTCCTCGCTTGGTCTGAGAGATTCCCACTCTGGAGAGTCGAGGAACTGGTGGCGGTGGATGTAGTGCAGGAACTGGCCTTCGAGAGATACGTTCATCCTGACAGAGAGAGAGGGAGAGAGGAGGATAATGGGAGAACTGGGGGTGATTCTGTTTGGGACCTGCATGTTCAGCCTGAGAAGCTGAATAGAGAATGTAACGTTCCTTCAGGGATAAATGATCCGTCAGGTCAAGTGAAGCCATGAGAATGTTTATTCCTCTAATGCTGTCACAGGCTCCTGCAGATTTAGTGGAGGGAGGGGGAAAAAAAGCTTTATTTTTAGTGGAGCAACTTTTGCAGAGTAGAATAATCCAGCAGGCGGTCCATTAAGTCCTGGGTGGATTTTGTCCTAAATCTCTGCTGTGATTTAATTCTGCCATCATGCTCAAGTATCTGAAAAAAAGTCAAATTTCACTGACAGGGAAAACACAATGTTAGTGAGCTGATGTCCTAAATGCTAAGATGGCGGTTCAGGCGCCTGTCTGCGGTCTGGAGAGGAGAGTATTAGCACTGTGTGTCACGCTGTTAATCAGCCGCAGGCAGCTCCATTTTGAGGATGTTTGGATGACGAGCGCACGTTTCCTGTGAAGGTCGCTGCCGATGACGTGAAAAAAGGCAGAAATGGCGCCTCGGTATCTGCTCAGCAGGTTTTCTCGATGTGTGAGAAAACCAAGCTATGAATAGTGCAAATATTGATATTCTACAACCTCTAAACAATGATTACAGCTGTGCTAAACCTGCCCAGAGCAGCATTTTAGCATCTCTCGGCTCTTTGTTTTGGTTTTGGAACATAGCACTATAGCCTAATTTGGTGATCACAAGCTGATCACCTTGCTGATTTAACAATAATCTGGTAGCCACCAAGTCAACCATTGAGCACCACGTTGGATGTGGGCTCCTTTCAGCCCAAGCTAATGCTGAACTTGAAGAAAAGCCCTCTGCCCATTATGAGGTCTAACTCATGCACAAATACAAACAGACCCATATCAATTCTTATATTCAATTCTTTTTACTGTGGTGTCTCTAATAAAGCACATTTCCCATGTGGTCGCTCACACGTTCCCACCTTCCAGACAGCAGAAAGGACAGCCGGTCGATGGGCGTCTTGCCTTCCAAAGCGTACGTCTCCCCTGCCTTCAGCTCCATCACCTTGTTCTCGAAGGCGCCCGTGATCTCCTTGAACACCTGGACGGGGACGCCCAGCGGCAGGTAGACCGCCTGGTAGAGGGAGGTCAGCTCCTCGCTGCGTATGCCTTCCTGGTGCAGCCGGAACAGGAGGTGGCAGATCTGAGCCAGGCAGGCCAGCAGCAGGAGCAGGTTCCAGCTGAAGACGTCCAGGCCGCACATGGTCATCCAGCCCCACAGAGACAGGCAGGCAAAGGCTGGGGTCAGGAAGCCGAAGATGAAGAGGCACCCGTAGGCCCCGCTGCCGCCCATGTAGCCCAGGAAGAGTAAAGTGTGGCCCAAATGGTAGATGGCCCCCTCAGTGTTGTTGCTCCAGCCATCACAGAGAGGCGCAGAGAACAAGCTGTCCAGCAGACTGGAGTTATCTGAGCTCATCTTGGAATCCGGCGGCGTGACAAGAACCTCTGGAGCTTTTGATGAAGAAACGGAGAACCTATCAAAGGCAAACGGGTGTTATTTCTGTCCCGCCAACACACACGGCCAGAAGTTTGTTTGAAGAGCCGAATCCAAAATAAATAGGTAATTCTGACAAAAATGTCAGTGTTCCCGCGGCGTAGAGTGGAAAATTCTTCAATGTGAAGAGGTTCTCAGGCTCTGTTTGTTGTAGAAACACAGCTGGAATGGGTCTCTGCTCTCATTCTACGTCCCTTCCGGCTCTTCCCGTCGTCCTTCTCTCTGGGGTTCTCTGTCTGCGCCTCTCCCCACCGGCCCTCGGTGTGGAGCCAACAGCTGGAGGACAAGGGACAAGAGAGGGGTGGGCACTGATACAGCCCTAAATGGATAACCATGTTTGGAATTGAAACCCAAGGAGGAAAGAGTGGTGGACAGAACACAGGCCTGCTACTTAACATAACAGAGCGAGGGAGAGGGACAGGAAACAGGAGGGCGAGAAGGAAAATCTCACCATGACAAACGAAATGTTCAAACGCATAACTTCAGTCACTTTGGGGAGCTTTAGACACTGGAAGAGGTGGGACGACGCGGGGCGTCTGGCCACTGGAATACTAAACAATCAACAAATTCACCACTCATGACTTTTTCACCTGTATTTATTTTTCTTTTTGGGGGGTGGGATGGTTTCTAATGAGATGTGCTGCGATTAAAAGGACTTAAACCGCCCTACAAGTACAATACTTGACAAAATAAGTCTGGAAGGATGAGCCAGCTTCTGTTCAGTGCCGCAGCTCCGATTCCATGAATGAGGAAACCAAGACGGCCGTTGCCAGGCGCACTCGAGTACGAGTGACACGCGACATGCGAAGAACGCAGATATGCCTCGTATCGACTGTGTGGGGGGTTATTTTTAATCGTAAGTGCATACCAGAGACAGCAACTGTGCGCAGCTTCAGCACAGAACCTTGGAATGAACACAAACAAAGAGGCTATTGCATAGGACTTTTATTCAACATGAAACAGCACTTTAGACATCCATTCAAAGGCTTAAAAAACAAACATGTCAATCCCAATCGCATTTCCCTTCTAGTTTACGGTATTAAATAAAGCCAGGAATGAAGGAAAGGTGCAGACTCATCTTCCACTACAGCACACTGCGGGAGACAAATGGAGAAATTAAATCACATTTCAAAGAATTAAACCACTTCACTCCTCCCATCTCCTTCCAAGAACAAGGGAAGACAACACTGTAAATACGTGCAGCATGATGCATGTGGTCTAACCGCCCAGCAGAGGCTGAAATTGAGCTGCTGGATACAAACATCTGACTTCTGGGGTCACAGAAAGGGCAAGTGCACCAGGGCGACTGGCCTCTCGATGGTAGGAGCTCGTTTACAACATATGTTTTACACTCTACTGTAGTCGCCCTAAATGGACGCAAAGTTGCGTTCAAGGTTTCAATGACGTATTCATTTTAAAAAGGGGAAAAAATGGGAAATTTTTGTTTCTGAAGTAATAATATAGAAATTTAACAGCCTGTTAAATCAGGGAAATTATGAGAAGTTGAATGTGATGTGTCTTACCACACAAACACGCACACCAAACGTATCGTCAGATCTTGAAGCCCAGCGCCCTCATGCACTCTTTGTGTGCCTCAATTAGGTCCGAGCATTTCTCTTCCCCTTTTTCAATGATGCTGGAGGCAGCAAATACAAAAATCATTCATCTCCATTTTTATGAGAGGGGAAATCTTTCCGCTTTCAGAAAATTTACCAAGCATCTCTGACTTTCTTCGTCTCTGGACACGCACAGCAGGGCTTCAGAGGTTTCTTCTGCTCGGGGACGTCCAGTGTAGCAGCAGGTGAGTCCACATTGGCAGCACAAACAGTCGACATCTTCCAGCTTACAAAATAGAAACCAAAGAGTTTAACTGGCCTGCAATTGTCTTCAAACAATAATATTACAGTCAATACCAGGCCCGTTTCCCTTCTTTTAATCATTCGAATGGTTAAAACGTTTATATAAAGGATAATTAAGCCGTTGGGACACCCACACCCACACCTACCCCCCCCCCCCCCACACACACACACACACACACACACACACACACACACACACATTTATTAACACTCTCTTTTTTAAAGGCTGTGAGCATTTCGCATCCAAACGTTTTAAAGGCAGAACAAATAATTCAAATTACAAAAAACCATCACCACACAAGAAGCTGATCCTGCAGCACATATTGCAATATCTTAACTGAATAATTTGGTAGTTTTTTTAGGTCATTTTATAGCCTATCAGAATAAACATTAGTGATTCCAAAATTAGGTAAGTTGCTCTGCCAGTTGCATCACATAAAATGAAACAAGTTATTTGTGCCCAATTAAAAAAAACTTTAATGGCTAGCTCGATCTCAGTTTAAAAAAATCATTAAATTACATAATTATTTATGTATTATTATTTACAGTTATGGATAAAATTGAGTTTTAATTTACTAGATGTCAATCTTTTCTCAAGCGGAATGAAACGTCAACCTGATCACTAAAAAGTGTTTTTTTTTAATTGCCAAAATTCAAGCTTTAGAGACACAAATGCGAAGATAAAAACAATGAAAGAAATGAGATGTGCATCGATCGGCTTTAGGTAACACTTTGGGAAAATTGCATAACGCACATGGCGACTAAGTTAGCTTAATATGGCTAACAGTGACACAGTTAACGTGGGGAAACAGATCATAGGAACGCAGCGGTGATTTGTAAAACGAGAAATGATTTAAACGCTTAAATGTTGGGAATACGTAGTGTAACACTTTTAACAAATGCATTATTACGGTACATACATGGACGCAGAATGGCAGCACACCGCTGAAGACGCTTCACCTTCAAAGTGAATCCACAACATCCGGAACAATCACGTGCTCGGTCCACGGGGATTCTGGGAAATGTAGTGTGTGGTATTTTATAACGTTTGACGTCGTTTAATGAAATGAATAGATAGATAGATAGATAGATAGATAGATAGATAGATAGATAGATAGATAGATAGATAGATAGATAGATAGATAGATAGATAGATAGATAGATAGATAATTGTGAAGAGCAGATGGTTGTACACCTGATACTTATAACACCATAACAATATCTATAAACAGTAATTGAGAAAAACACAAATTGTACTTCTTTCTGTTTCTGTACAATCTGCTGCCTTGGATTGCCTGTAGATTTAATATAAACCAGGGTGACTCAGGACTGTTTTCATTATTACAGAAAATATTTATTATCTGTCCTCCAAAGCTGAAGGCAGGTGTTTGTTTTCACACATCTTCGGGGTATACAGCGTCACCATTCTGCGCACTTCTTCTAATTTAAGGGGCCAGCTGTGTGCTATATAAATGTGCAAGTAAGCATTTTTTTCCCCCTCTCTCTGCACTTTCCGGTATATAATATTCACACTTTCATTGTAAAAGAAATCCCTTGTGGCAACATTAATTCATATGGTATGACAGCTCGTATTTAATTCAAATGTGCAGTACACACAAAAACATATACCCTCAAATCTATATTGATAAATCGTTAATTTTTATAAACCTACCCTCTAAAGGATGACAGTTGTACTGCCACATTAAGCTCCTTCACAAAGCTGCAGAAAGCACCACTGTATGCACTCTGTCCTCTGTGTGAATTATGTTTCTGTAGTTAGTCTTATAAATCTTGCCCTTTGCTGGAAGCATATGCTGAAAACCCAACTCTGAAATAAACAAATAAATCGACAACCCATGCTATTTTTAAACATTGCATTGTCTGCTGAATTGCAAATATCACCCTGAATGCCCTCTAAAACGCTGAACTGCAGCAGCTCTGCAACATAACTAAGGCATCATTTAAACCGAAAAGAATATAAGCTCAATCTACAAACTCAAAAACATCAGTAAAGCAGCAAAATGTCACATCAGTCAACCACTTAAAATGATCCTCAGTCTTATCACAGAACAATCCAGTAATATACGGTGACTCTGTAAAATGGTGTTCCCATTGCTAAACCATTAAAGCCGGCAATAACCCATTTCCCCCGATGTATTCGTCTCACTCACTCATATATTTATTTTGCTTGTCTTTAACATTTTAAACAAACACAAGTCAGCAGAATGGAGCTACTCTATCTTTTGAAGATGGAAACAAAACTGTGCCAACTCCTGTCCCCGCGCGCACGCACACACACACACACACACACACACACACACACACACAAAACACAAAAGCTCCCAGGATGCACCAGGCGCATGAGTGCAGTGTCAGGTAACATAGTACCGTGTTTAATGACAACCCTGCTGGATGAACTGAACTTGTACCCGAACACAGTGACAGATGTCTGGTTCGCATGACAAAAACTGATCCTCCACACGCGCGTGCACACACACACACACACACACAGACACACACACACATGCGTCATTGTCTGCAGAATTAATGTGAGCTGGACCTTCCCTTTCTTGACGCGGATTGATTCATTTTGGATGAGACACAGATACTGAATAGTTGATGAGCTGGGATAAAAAGAAAAAAGTGGAAGGGTACGGTGGGGGTAGAAATAGACGTACAGGAAGATGGGAGGGACAGAGAGAGAGAGAGAGAGGAGGGAGCGAGAGAGAGAGGGGAAGGGAGGGAGAAAAGCATGTGTCTACTCACTCCACTCCACTCAGCTTCCAATAAGCTCAGAGTTTGTGAGCCTTGATGGAAAATTACCTTGTGACCAAGAGGGGAGGTCAGAACCACCAGACTTCGCTTTGACTCCTGAGCCTCAGCAGCCGAGTGAGGATGGAGAGCACCTTCGGATGATCGGGGGCGACAA